>NC_046363.1:34880291-34900291 GCF_011125445.2 Fundulus heteroclitus
CATGTAATAATATCATATTTGAGCCCTGAATTTGTTTTCTTGCAGTTCCACTTTAAGGATGTGAAGTACATGCAACATCAGGCAGAGCGCCTGAGCCTTTTCAATGATGGGCAGGTCCCATGTCAGTTTGAATTCATTCAGAAGCCGAATGAATCCACGTACTCCAAGCCCTGGCTCACAGCTAACCCCTCCAAAGGCTTTATTCCTCAGGGTGAGAGACCTGAACACTGTACATTAAGACTATTACGCTAGGGTTGGACAATATATAGAGATTTTGAAAATATTGAGATTTGTAAAAGGGATAAAAGATGAATTTCAGGGACCGAGTGGTTAGGCCTAAGGACAAAGGTATAAAACATATTCTTTAATCTTTCCAATTTTTTTTTTTACAAAAATCCACAGAAAAGCCAATAATTCAACAAATCTTGAAAAGAGTCCTACAAAAATTAAGTCAACCAAGAGAAACTTAACTAAGGCAAATACAAATAATGTCCTTCAAAAAGCACATTTAATATTGTAACGTATATTAAAAAAAATTCTAAATATGTTTCATCAGGACACAAAATTAAGAAACATTTGTTTTTTTAATCACTAAACTGAACAATTTAACGACATTTAATTACATGTTTAGAAGACACCATCAGTGGAGAAAATAGCTAAAATAACAATCCTGACAATACTGGCAGTTTTGGGGGTTTTCAGACATTACTAATTGGAATTTATCGTCTACATATTCTTATCATGATAAGAATGTTGTTGTATTTTTGCAATAACAATAAAATCCTACGATAAAGGCCCAGCCCTACTATACATAAAAATCATAAGTAAACATCAAATAAAGACAGTTTATTATCTAAGCAAACATACAAGCTGTTTACCAAATGTGTGCACCCATATTGGCAAACAACAATTTAACGTCACAAAAAAGACAAACTATAATTAAATAAGACAATATAAATGAAATGCATACTAACACTGATAAATGACTGGAGGAACCTCCACAATGAAACTATATTGTTTATATGGAGATGGTCACTGATGCGTTCTAATTATACTTTTATATAGACGTGTAGGTTATATCAAGCTGTTTCTCATATTTATCTACAGCCGTTTGTTAAAAAAAATTTGCCATTTGGGACAAAGATTTGATTCAGAGATGTTTTTGTTTTTTTTATTACTTTATGGAAATATAAATATTGTATATCGACAGCCTAAAAATATCAAGATATTATTTTTGGTCCATATCGCCCAGCCCTACATAGCTCAAGTTTAAGGGTTAAATATTATTATTTCTCTTTCTCATACATGCCCTTACAATTACCTGACTGAAAATTATTTTTCCCCTGTTTGCAGCTGTTGCCTTTATAGGCTCCATTAGTCAGTTCATGAGAGAGTGATTGCTTTCTCTGGGCGCTGTCCACCTTCACCATTTTACTTGCTGTCGTTCGCCTGGCTAATTTGTTGAGTCTCTGCTGCCATTGACACATTAGGGAGAGAACACGGGCTTTACGCCTCTAAATAAACGACCTGTACTGTCGCAGCAGCAGATGCTTTCCCTCTTCTCCCATGCTGGTGCACAACACTGGTGTCATTTCATCTTGGCACCAGAGGGGGCAGACTTCTGCAAAAACTCTGGAACTTGTGCTATTCTTTAATGAGGAGCCACAGATTTGATTTTAGCGAAACATCATTTCATCCCAATAGCCGTACACTGCAAAAAGGGAACTAAAAGTGAGTACAATTTTCTTGAAATTAGTGTATTTGTCCTTGATTTGGGCAGGTAAATAAGATTATTTGCCAATGGAATGAGTATTTTGATGATATGATAATTATTAAACTGCACTTGAAATAAGATGGTGGAGATCAATTGTTCCTATTTTAAGTGCAAAAATCTTATTCCATTGGCAAATAGTCTTATTTACCTGCTCAAAACAAGGAAAAATACATTACTTTCATGAAAATCTTACTTTTAGTTCCTTTTTTGCAGTGTAACTGTTATGGCATCCCCGTTGTGGCCTTTTGCCTCAAATGTACATCATGGCCGTTTGCCTCCAAACTCCTGAACTTGTATCTGCATCTCTTGTTTTCCAGGTGGTTCTACGGTCATTGAGCTGGAGGTCTTTGTAAATCGCTTCACAGCACCAGATCTAAACTGTGGTAAGCAGGAGATCGAAGATATTCTGGTACTGCATTTAGAGCGAGGCAAGGGACTATTTCATTTCGGTAACGGGGAAACTATATGCCAAGCTGCTACGGTACTTCGATCTATTCACTGTGTCACATGAGGGAACCCATTCAAGACATGCCAAAAGAGACCCTTCTTGAGCTGGTTAGCACCCTCTTCGAATACCTGTTTTTCCTTTTAATTTATTGCCATTTTTTCCAAGTGTTGAACAAATGTGCATTTTTTTTTTTTTTTTATCCTGAACGTCAGGCTGAAAAGTCTCCAAAAGACGATACAGCAACCACTGAAAAGCCTCTTGACATTCCTAAAGAGCTTTGGATGATGGTGGATCATTTATTCCGCAATGCTCTCAATCAGGTGAGGAAAGGTTCGATGGATTCAGCTTCTGTGTATCTATGCTGCAAAGATATTTGGTCAGGGATAAGCTGAGACATTGTTTCGTCTTTTATTATTCATGTACCAGTCTGTTTTTGTCTCATTTTTGTTCTGTGGTTACAGAGAAAGATGCCAGACTTTATTTGTTTTGTTACTGAAAAGTGCTATATAAATAAGCTTTCCGTGCCTTATGAAGTTAAAAGTTTACAAGGCTTTAAGTAACCATAAAAACTAATTGCATATATATGGAGGCCATGTAGTGTGTCCCAGTCTTCCTGTGACACTCTGACAGGTTGCCAACTATAGAAGGTATTCACAAATTCAAAATTTGCCAACATAAAAACAGATATTCTGAATTTTTTGCATTGGTGAAAATCTAAATAACTTTGAGCATGTTTATGAGGTAAAAAATAGAGCACTTGCACACAGATGACTGCCTCTTAATGTGGATTTGAGTGAATTAACTCTTCTTGCTTCTTATTGGGATTTGATTGAAAACTGTTTCATCAAAGTTAATAATTTAGGTCTTAAGATAGCGGTGTCCTGATACCGATATTAGTATTGGTATTGGGCCCGATATCAGGATCAAGTACTCATACTCGTACTTGTAAAAGCAACCTGGTACTCTGAACCGATACCAATTTCGTGCTTGATTTTTATTTATTTTTTTTTCCTCCTGGGCTGAGCTACGCTGCGATTTAAAGGCTAGATGCTCTCTATACCAGGTAGTGTTGCTATACACAAAGAGGTTGTTTGCTGACCCTCCAAAAGAAAAAATGAGAGAAGCTATAACTAAATATATTGCGCTTTATGATTAATCGTTTTCAGTGGTCAGTGATATTGTTAAACTATTTGTGATCTATCAGTACCAATTTGTTAAGTACTCAGTATCGGTACTTGGAATTGGCAAGTATCTAAACTGAAGAACTCGTATTTGTACTCTGTCTGGGAAAAAACTGGTATCAGGACACCACTATCTTAAAATATATTTAGTTTTATTGTATTTGAATGAAACCTAAAGTTAAAAATGCAATGGTTCAATAAATCAAATGTGTTTCTACTTACAGGAGGATTTATTTCAGCAACCTGGACTTCGGACTGAATTTGCTGAAATAAGAGATTGTCTTGATTCAGGGATGCCAGATTCTCTTCGTATCCTTATAAAATTGTCATTAGTAAATAGTAAAAAAAATAAAATAAAACACCCCACCCCTTCAACGACCCCCCATCTCCCCACCCCCAGTCAAGTTATATAATTACATCAAATGTATTTTCTAAGCTAAATAAAACAGGTCTATATATTGTCCTTTTTATAACTCAAATAACACAATCTTATGTTAACTTTCACAACACTGTCATTTCTGCCTTTACATTTTTGTGCTCTCTGTATCACCGACATGCAGATACTTGTGCATACACTTCCGCCACTAGACACTGACGACGCCAGAAAAGATGACGCAGCCACCTGCCAAACAAGTTCAACTATCTGCGTTTTTTTTTTTTATGTCCCCAGAGTTGTGAGGATAGTAGCTTTCAGTCTCCTGCTAGTAGCAGCCATAGCTCTCCTGCTTGTATCCCACAGTAGCTACGTTTACATGGGCCAAAGTCATCGGAATAAAGGGCCGATCGGAATAAAATGCTTCATGGAATGAAATCATAATCCGAATGAGAGCGGTGGCTTATGCCAATTTGATAATTCAGATAACGTGCATGTAAACGCTTGTCAGGATCAAATTATTGCGAATGTGACAAACTGACCAGAGTGCGCCCAAGTTAAACGTGACGTATTTCCACGTTGGTGAGTGCAGAAATGCGTCTGGAAACAAAACTATCGCTAAAACGATAAAACCTTTGCGGGCGAAAAATTAAGAGCTGACTCAGTAACGTTCCATAATTAGAACATTTTGCAAGTCCATCCTGGCATTCGGAAGACAAGCAAACTTGTATAATACTGCTTTGTTTACTATTTTTTTGTTGTTTAGCACAGACCCAAGTACTTCTGTGTTTTTCTTTTTTTTTTTTTTTTGGGCGGGGCCTGAAGCACAAGTGCTTCAGGCCCCACCCCTTACAAGCAGGCTGGTGATTAGCGGCCAACACCACCATTTATAATTCCTTTAGTGTTTCATAAATGTAAATACTCCACATTTGGATCGGCTTAAACAGATAATGATAATTATTACAGTGTAATAAAAGCTGTTTAAATCTACTGAAACTGCATTAAGCTTGCTGTCATCATCTCACTTTTATTTTTGTTTTTAATGGCAGTTACCCTACACCACAGAATCATTGAAATGCAACAGAAACAGTTAAATCTTCAGTGTATTTCTCAACAAGAAACGCTTCCTTGACTCTGGTGACCTGCAGCGGGTAGCAACCATTCAGTGGCGGAAGCCCTTCTTCTCTTCTTAGATGCCCTCCCAGAGCCTGTGATTCCCTACGCTTTTTACCAGCAGTGCCTTGAATGCTGCGCCAATGCAGGCCAGTGTGAGAAAGTAAGGGGAAAAAAAACATTTATGGAAATATGTTCAACGACGTGTCGGGGAATAAAACTAAATTTTCTCTTCTGATTGTTTTTTTTCCCCCTCCCTCCTTGCATTCAGGTTATTTCCATGCTACCTCTGTGCCATAAAAATGTGTTCAACTATTTAGCAGCCTTTCTCCGCGAGCTCTTAAAGAACTCCGCAAGCAATCGATTAGATGTTGCCATTTTAGGTAAGAAGAAGAAATGAAATTGCTTCTTTTCCTTTGTGTGAATGAATTTCTTTTTGTCTGTAGTGAAAGGCATGTTGGTGAAAAGATCTTACACTAACAGAATATTAACTAACCCAAAAACAGTGAAAATGAAACCAAATCTAGTTTAGTATTCTGTTCATAGCATTCTTTGCTTTGCTTCTTACAAATAAGGGCAAATTTCAAATTAAAGTTTAATAATGTTTCATATTACTGAATTTTATGTTGGATTTTTGTTTGCTAAGTGTGTTTATGCAACTTTAGGGCCTAGAAAAATATTTCTATTTAATGTTTAACAGGGATCATTCTTCTATGCACTATAAATTATGAATTCTCTGTGTGTGCAGCCACCATTTTTGCCTCGTTGCTCCTGAGGTCGTCGAAGAAGCAGGATTTTGCCGAAAAGACGAAAACACAGGAGTTCTTTCAGCATTTCCTGACCCAACATTCCTCCTAGACGCTGATCTAGTTTGCTGAAGCGGAACACTAAAAGAAAAAAGTCCAGTATTTGAAATTAACTGTAATGATTTATTTTTTAGCACATTTGTGTATAGCAAAGTAGTGTATTTACATTAAAGAGATAACGATTTTAATTTGAACACATTTTGTGATCCAATTATCACTGATTATTGTAGATCTGTAGAAGTCTAAAAGTTTTAAATGTATATTTTATTTAAAGAAAAACTTGTATTTTAATGTTTTTTATATTAAAATTGCTTTAAAATCTTTGTCTTTGTTCTCTTCACATTGTTCTATTTGAACTGTCAAAATGTATACATTTTCACCCTAGTGAAATGTTTTTTTATATATATATATATATATATATATATATATATATATATATATATATATATATATATATATATATATATATATATATATATATATATATATATATATATAGTTACATCCACCAGGCTCGTTTGGTGGGATAACATTACAAGGAGACCACACAAGGATTTTCTGCTTAAATTAAAACTGAATTTTATTCAATTATACTAAAGAAATAAAATCCCAAAGAGAGAATACCTAAAATAAGAAACCATGACTAACCAGAAATAAGCAAATGCAAAACAAACCTAACAAAACCCAACCATAAGACAAGCGACAAGCTACAAACCAAACCAAACCAAATCAAATGGGGATCTGAGAAGGGAGAGCAGGAAGAGAGCCCCTCCTCTGCTGCAAGCATAGCAGCTTTAAAGCAGCAGAGCACTAATCAGGTAAATGCATACCACCTGCAGAAGGCCTGTCTCTCGGAACCCTAAAAGGAAAATGAGGCCAGGACTGACTGCAGCCGTAACATATATATATATATATATATTATTATTATTATTATTATTATTATATTTTTTTTTTTTTTTTTTTTTTTTTTTTTTTAGAAATAAAAAAAATTGTTTTTGTCTTAGCTTTAGATCACTGTTTAAAAGCTTTATAGCTCATATTGTTAGTGAGCCATCCAGAAGTTGGGACCAATCATAGCAACATAATTTCACATCCAATGAAGAAGTAAAATGTGCACAGACTGACCAGAAGGTGGTTGGATAATAGAGCGGCTATAAGCATTTGGGGATATAAGGAAAGCAATGCATTATGGTATAAACAGTGACAAAGAATGTTGTGTTTTTGGAAAATTGCTTAATAAATGGGAATATATTTGTGTTTTTGGAAAAATTGCATAATGGGAATATATAAATGATTTGCACAGCATAATGTGCAGTATGGATGGGTCTGGTTAATAGTCGAGAATATTAAATGAGAGATGGCAGAAATACAACACAAAGATGATCTGACTCAAACCCAATTTATAGAGTTTTGTAGCAAAACTAGTATTTTGTTCATTATCATCAGTTTGATAGTTGCGGGGGAGTTATTTTACACTGTCGTGACCTGCGTTTTACTACGCTCCTCGGAAATAATGTTATGTTCCAGTTACATATATGCAGTTTCCCATAATTCATCACAAATGGCTGTGATCTGTGACGTTGTTTGGCATCCCCCTGTTGGGAGGAGACAGGAAGAAAGTGCTTACCATCCCGAGCTTGGGGGATAGGGTTCACGTTTTAAGAAAGGTAAAATTATATTTTATTGTCATTTCCGCGTACCCGGTAAACTTTGCCGTCGGTTTGCCGTGTTGTTGCTTAATTAGCATTGAACGTGTTGTGCGCGTAGCGCCGCTGGTACGTGATGTCAACTGTCGACATTAGCAGTGCTAGCTAATACTTTAGCTTAGCAACGAGCTAAAGAGTTGCTGCCTAGCACATCTATGCCTGATGTGAGACATGTAGTTGACACAGCTTGCGCAATGCTAACAACCTAGCATCCATTTAACCACTTTTAACTCAACGGTTATCGAGAAAACTGGCGTCTTGTTTGTTTGCGGCTGAGTTTTCTGAACGCGAACAACCACGGAAGTCATTTTTAAATGAGGCGATAGAACGGAGGGACGCTGCAAATGAGGGCAGATATCAGGTTAGTTTGCTAACTAACGGTGTTTGGCTAACAACCCCAGTCCTGTCACATTTTGGGGAGGACCGAGAAACCTGGGTTGTAGGACAAACTTTTGAACACACGAGTGGTTTGCTTGGCTGTTGATGAGATTCCCAAACGTTTGTGTTCAGAGGGCAAATTTTAGTCGTCATGTTTCGAAAATGGAAAAGTTGGTTCTGGTTATGAGACGTGGGCATCCCTGCGAAGACTCAAAAATAATAGCGTTTTGTGAATGCTAATGGTGGGCATTTTGGTACATAGTAAACCACTAGATTGTGTTGTGGTGCTGTCAGGTCTCTGTTCGTATTGTGACGCTTCTGGCTTTAGAAAGGTATAGGCTTTGATTTGGGACTTTAAACACGATGTTTATTAAAGACATAAAGTCTTAAGCTTTAAGGTTAGCATTAAAGGCTACCAGCCAGACTTGGAAAATCATCCAAACTCAGATGCAGTGCTGAAAAAGTAGACAGATTTCTTCTGTTTCTTAGAATAGTACAAGTTATTAGACAAATGTAACTGTAGTAAATATTTTAAAAAGTGCCTGAGTTAATTTATTAAGAGCAAAATGGCTATTCTCATCAACCATCAACCTGACCCTGTGTGAAAATATAAGCACTCCCTTCTTAAATCAGCTGTTTGTCAACGTTTTCTTGGTAAGCTGAGTTCAGTTTCCCCCACCATAATCATGCTTTATTACTTTCTAACAGTGTTTCTCAGCCCTGATCTCAGGACCCACTGTCCTGCATTTTTTTAGGTGTTGCCCTACTGCCGCTTATCTCACTTAAATGAATGGGTGATTGTCGGGTTTCTGTAGTACTTGGTGGCTCTCTGATGAGGTAAAGCAATCAGTTGGGATCAGGATTGAGAGTGACCGGTCTATCTTGTGAAAATCGAGAAATTCTTTAGGCCGGGGGTATGAGGCTCCAGTCTTTAAGCATGTTGCCCTGCACGTTTTTGACATGTATCTGGTCCAACACAGTTGATTGTGTGTCTCCATGTGAGACATAAACATTGCAGGACGCTGGCCCTCGAGGGACTGGAGTTTGACACCTGTGACTTAAAAAAATAATCTGTTTAGCATCATAAGCTAGGCTAAAGGATTTCAAAAAGAAATGTCATGCTCCAATCTAAAGATCAGATAACAAACAAAATCAGTCTTTCGTTTTATGTTTGCTGAAATAAAGACCTTGAGGAAACCCAATTTTCGTGGAAGATTTTCTGTAGGCTGAGGAGTAAAAAGAGGATGTTTTGTAGGAGGTGCACATTCTGTTACATTTGCTGTAAAACTAAGAGCATTTTTTTTATATATATATAACGTACTAAAAGTCAAGCATGGCGGGGGTCCTGTGATGGTCTGCAGCTGCTTTGCTGAGTTCAGGCTTGGGCAACTTACAGATCTCCAGCTGTTTCTTCCTGACCTTAAGGTCCAGTATTTTGGGGTTTACTGCTGGACAATGATCTGAGGCACAGCAGAGAGTTTACTTCTGAATGCAACACACATGTGATAAAAAGAAATGTTTGGGGTGGCCTAGTCAGTATCTAGACTTAGACATGTTATTTGACCTTTTTCTTTTATTTATACGTCAGTAACTAACGCTGGCTGTGGGTTTTCATGAAAGATTATCACGTCCTGCTGGCATATTAGTTATTATTTTGCCCTTTTACGCTTTGTATTTGTTCAGTTTGTTAGTAAATAAAGCCCTTCATGTTTATTTATAATAACAGAAGTATGACACTGAGCATGTGCAGCAGGGATAAACAAGAAAGCAGCTAACAGCTATTAGCATCTCCCAGTGAAGTGTGAAAACTATGAATAAAGGTCCAAGATACAGTGGAGAGAAAAAAAATGCAAAAATATATGATTCCAAGAGAGAAAAGACTGGAATAGTGCTGGGAATACTGTATGAACGTTGATGTTCACTGAAGCTAACTAAAGCTGCCGAGGCTCAGATGTGACTGCAGAGTTGATTGACGTGAGTAAACGTCCTCATTAATACTGATTAATACATAATAGGAATGCCCTTCTTAGCCTCTACAGTCTTAAGTACAAACATAAACAGATCAATTGATTGGTTCTTACCTTGATGCTGTGTCACTGTTTCTGTTAACGAGCAGGAAAGTAATTTCTCTGTGATTTTCTGATATGAGGCTCATAGAGTTGTTGTAGATCGGTTTAATTAATAACTGTTGGTCTTCGATCACGCAGAGCTTCCGCTTTACAGCGAAGCATTGCAGAGGCTCAGGCTCGGTCCGGCGTTATTTATTTATGTGTTATTTAGTAGACGCCATCTGGCTTTCTGATAGTTCTGCGGTACTGCCGGTAGATGTCATTTCTGTTCATGTCAGCTCATCATGCCCCATGTGGTGGTTATTTTTAGGCTCAGAAAGGACTATCAAACCACTATCTGGACGGATGCTTGGAGTATATAGCCTTATTTTATCTTGATCAACTGGATTTAGGTCTTTTTGTTAAAGGCATATAACGTGGCTATATATCTTTAACTGCTGTGGCATGATATTATTTTGGCTAAACGTTCTCCGAAAACCCTCTAATGTGGCTTGGGGGGGAGGGGATTTAAAAATCAGGACCTTTTGCCTAATTTTAAGGGCTGTTATAAGTCAGTCGACTAACATAAATTTTTTAAATATTATAAAAATGAAAAATTCAGACAATTTGTTAATTATTTCAAAGCTATTATCTAAAAAACATTAATTTTAAGCAGCTGTTTTGGGTTTTTTTTTTGGTTGGGGGGGTCACAGATTTTCATGGGTTTCGGAAAAAAAAATTATATATATATATATATATAGATATATATATATATATATAGAGATATAGAGAGAGAGAGAGATAGAGATATATATAGAGATATATATATATATATATATATATATATATATATATATATATATATATATCTATATAATATATATAGATATCTATATATAATATATATATATATATATATATAGATATATATATATATATATATATATATATCTCTATCTATATATATATCTATCTATATCTATATCTATCTCTATCTCTCGATATGTATCTATATATCTAGCTCTCTCGCTCTCTCGATCTCTATATCTCTATCTCTCTTCTCTAGATATATATCTCTCTATATATATATATAGATATCTATCTCTCTCTAGATCTAGATATCTATATCTCTATATCTATATATATCTCTAGCTAGCTCGCTCGCTCGCTCGCGATCTCTATCTCTCTATCTCTCTCTCTCTCTCTATATCTATCTCTCTCTCTCTCTCTCTCTCTCTCGCTCTCTCTCTCTCTCTCTCTCTCTCTCGCTCTCTCTCTCGCTATCTATCTATATCTCGATCGCTCGCTCGCTCGCTCGCTCTCTCGCTCGCTCGCTCGCTATCTCTCTCTCTCTCTCGATCGATCGCTCGATCGCTCTCTATAGATCTATATATAGATATTAGGGCTGGGCAACGATTAAAATATTTAATCGCGATTAATCGCCCTGATTAATCGCGATTAATCGCGATTAATCGCATTGTATTTACAAACTCCAAGAATGAATTCAAAAGTAGTGTAAAGAGCACTTTTATTTTAATGTTCTGCTGCCATATGAACAAAAGTGTTGTAACATTTGTACCACTTATTTTATACTGGATATTTTCAACCCATCTATTGAATTTAGTGCACTAGTTGATCTTTTCTTCATAAGAGAACAAGCACTGCAGCCAAAATATGGCCTTTTTTGACCTGCTGTATATTAGCCAGTCCCTAAGCTTGATGTATCATGAAACTGTTGACCTTTTGGGTTTTGTGGTTTTTATTTTATTATTACAATTTAATAATAATAATAATAATAATAATAATAATAATAATAATAATGTTATGTTCAGTGTTTTTTCACTAATCCACCTCTTATTTATTTCAATCCTTATGTAATTTTGTCTGTGTTGTATGCACCTGCCTGTTGCTTTAATCCTATAAATTTCCCCGTCGTGGGATAAAAAAAGGATTAACTAATGTTATCTTATCTTAAATAACACTTTTTAATATATGTACTGGGTTCTTTCAAGGTCTTAATTGCATGTTATGTGTGGGCTCCAGTAACATCCATCCATCCATCCATCCATCCACTGATCTACCTGGATGTTCCCTGGAGGACTGAAACGCCTCAGTCAGAGACGTCTGTGGGTCTGTCGGGGCAATGAGAGAAGTTTCGTCTCCTCTCTCCGTTTCTGGGGCTCGACGTTTTCATGTTTTTTCACGTGCTTAGATAAATTTGTTGTGTTTCCACTTAAATGAACCGGCTTTTTACAAAACATACAGCTTGATTTCATTTACGGTATTAAAATAAAGCCGAACGGTGCTACTTCCTCTGTTCATGTTTTTTCGCTGCTGCGTTCTCTCTCAGCTGTTTGTGTATTAAGTTTGTGTGAGAGCTGAGTGCGCGGGCCAGGCTGAGCCTGCGTGCTGATTGGCTGGCGCCGCTGAGCCATGTACGAGAGGGGAGGGGGAGCGAGAGAGTGCTGCCGTGAGACAGCGCGCTGCAGTCAGCGCGCGTGCTGACTGACACTGACTGAAAGCATGATGTGAGCAACATGCGTTAATGCGCGATAAAATAAATATCGCCGTTAATAGTCTAATGAATTAACGCGAAATTAACGCGTTAACTTGCCCAGCCCTAATAGATATATATATATATAGATATATATATATATATATATATATATAGATATATAGATATATATATAGATATATAGATATATATATATATATATATAGATATATAGATATATAGATATAGATATATAGATATAGATAGATAAAACCCCATTAATTCAGCTTCTAAAACACTTGAGTTTTATTTCCTGATTGGTCTTCGCATCCTTCATAAGTTAATTTAATTATTTTTTCAGATAAATTTTTATTTTTACCCACAAATCTGAAAGATTTTACTATCATATAAACATTGAATTTGTCCATTTGTATCTCTCCTGTTTTTCCCCCATTTTCAACATTGTAATCAAGTTCCTCCTCCAAAACGGTTTACTTGTGTTTTCTATAGCTGCTAGGGCTGGACGATAATTCAATAACGATACATATCGATCAATAGGCATATATCCATGATAGAAAAAAAAGGGTCAATAAAAATTCAAAAGAATAACAATTTTCCTTCCTTTTGCATTCTAGCCATGTAGAATAATATTAGTCATTACTCCTCCCAACCAATCACAACGCAGACCCAGGAACTAAGCTCTGCCCCTTTCAGAGAGCACAAGTTATTTTCTTTTTTCTAACTTGCAGTTTTGGTAAAAAGTTGGTTGAATAAAGGGTTGCGTTTTAATTCAGTGTCTGTGTGTTCTGTATCTAAAATGTATCTGAAAATAGGTCGCTAAGCAACAGCATAAAATGGTCAGGGCTGCACTTAAAATACATGTTTTGAATTTGTTGATAATTATCCATATTGATCAATATGATTTCTATTTTATCTATATACTTTTTTTCTATATCGTCCAACCCTAATAGCTGCTACAAAATATTTGAACAATATTTCAGAACAAACATGGATTTGAGGAAAATTAGAAGCACTTTTTTTACCTTTTGCGATGTCCTACAGTGAGTTTCTGCTGTCTGTATAGTTATTATTAGGGGGAAATATACAATACAGGCTCATATCTTTAATGTCGGTTTTTAATATATCCTCTTTCATCATGCAGGGCTTTGTTCAGCGAGTCAGTGGTGAACATCAAATACTCTGAAGTTGACACCAGTTTTTTCTATGAACTTAGATGTGAAAGTTCAGCTGTTCAGGCTGAGACTTTAGCTTGGCAGGTTGACTTGGCAAGAATTTTTATTCCCCATTTTTATTTTTGGAGGGGGGGGGGAGATTTATGCTCTTCAATTGGAAATGTTGTAATGCAAGACCTGAAGAAAATTATTTTACATTTTTCTCTATTTTTTATTTTTTGTCATGAAGGGGTTAACAATATGTATTTTCATGGTCAGAATAAATCTCCTTTTAATTAACTTGTCATTTTCTACCAAATGTTATTTTTAACATAGAACGCAGAATATCATGTGATCAAACAAAAAGATATTCGCCTTCACCTATTTTTAAAATTAAGTATGACAGGCAATTAGTGAAATGACATGAATTATTTTTTATTTTAATGGAAACCCGACCTTGCTCGGGCTAATTAAGCTTGTGCTTATTTATAAAATCTGTTGGATCTTTGGTATATAGGTGCTTGGCAACAATAACTAACAGACTCTCTAGCTGATTTGAAAAGTCTGAATCATTTTCATGCAAATGCTAAACGCTGTTTTACATAAACACTGTGATCTGTCTCTGAATATGATTACATTATGTGTAGACATTCTTAAAAATGCAACCCAAAATAACAAATAAAACGCTAATTTTGAGGTGACACCACAGCCAGCAGTATACTCGTCATTTAAGCAACTAGAGCCAAAATGCCACCTGTAGACTCACTGGTTAGTTTTATTTAATTAAATGTTTGCTAAGTCCTGTTGTTTTTGTTTTTTATAATGTCTCTAAGCAAATTACCTATTCTTTGAACAAGTAACTATTCAACTGCTCAAAAGTAAAGCCCCATATAATTTAGCTGTCTTTATTTTTCAGGTAAAACATTTACCTGTGCCAGTGTACGGTCCTTCTTGCAAAGGAAGGGAAGGCACCAGGGACCATGAGTGAGAATGGCCCTCGAACAGAGGCGCCAATGTACTTCGAGGTGGAGGTGGATCTACTGGAGCGGGAAGACGAAGAGGAGGAAGACAAGATCCGCTACGACAAGGACGACGACCTGATCGCCGAGCCTTCGTCCTCGTCTGGTCGCGTGTACGACCGCACCACGGTGCTCATCGAGCGAGACCCCATTCGTCTGGACGAGGAAGGCGAAGAGGAGGGCCACTGTGGTGGCGATGAAGACGGCGTCACCTTTTTAACTGAGGGGGAGGGCGACGCGGATGAGGAGGAGGGCTCTCTGGCCTTTATGGCCGACCCCGACGGCATGTCGCAGGGTTACGTGCACCACACGATCTCTCCCGACCAGATCCAGTTCACGATAAACCCGGGCTCCACCCCGATGCCGCGCAACATAGAGGGCGCTACGCTCACCTTGCACTCTGAGTGCCCAGAGACTAAGCAGAGAGAGGTAAGCCTATACCGATGCATACGCTATAACGCAAAAAGCAGTATCGCTGCTGTTTCCAGACAGAACTATGTGTAATGTGTTAGTAGGAGTAGGGTCTCCCATTGATTGTTGTTAGTGGTACAGGGCTTCAGTTGTTGTTTCTGCTGAAGTAACGTTTCTCCTTTGTTTGTACTGGATCGTTCATCAATTGCAGCTAATTGCTCAACTAGAGCGCTTTTAAAGATTTTTCCGACCGCTTTAATTCTCCTCCAAACAAAAAGATGTATATTGTAAACAACAGCGTTCCCCACCTACTTCCCGTCCTGCTTGTGGCATAGCAGCTGGTTGTGAGTGCACAGGAGAAAGGCTCTTTTTGTTCTCCTGGATTTTGTAATGTGATTTCTCAAACAAGAGCTTCAAACAAACAGGGAAACAGAAACTTACCTGGGTGGTCATGTACTCTGTAAACCTCCCCCATGGTTTTGGCCCAGATCTCAAAGGAAAATGATTCAGACATAAAAACATTATATAAGCCTAATTAACAAACTACAAGCTGTACCGCTTGCAGTGGGAATACTCTGTCTAACAATAGCTCAAGCAGGTGCTCTGCACTCTCAGGTGTTTATGAAGTCCAGGTAAGAGCTCCATACATTTTAGGCCTGGAGTTGATCAAAGAGATCATTCAAGCAGAGCATTATAATATTAAACTCAGTGTTACTTTATGCCTCATCTTTTAGGTCTGCTTATTTGATTAAACTGTTTTATTGTGTTTAGTATTAGTCCTGTGAAATGTGATCTACTCAGTCGCAATGAGAAGAAGGAAGAATTTTAAGTACCATATTTTTCAGACCACCAGGCACACCGGATTATAAGACGCATTAAATATTCTTCCCAACTGTGTACATCAGGGGCTGCCTTACATCAAGGCACTTCTAGTTTAGACATTAAGTAGTTATAGTCAGGCAGTCTTGTAGACAGCTCAGGGGCCCGATCAGGTAGTGACACAGTGTACCGTAATGCTCCAAATACCCATTGAGCTGCACGGCTATATTCAAAGTCATACCTTTTAACAGATTTTTGAGCGCATCGTACCACATAAAGTCGGTCAGTAAGCACAACAAGTATAGTTATCATATAGAAGGTGCACCATGGTTTTTTTAATTTTTTTTTAATTTTTTTAGAAAATGTAAGGATTTTAGGTGCGCTTTTTAGTCTGGAATATACGGTAATCAACAACCATGGAATGGCATAGCCGAACCTTGCCAGCATGCTGGTACCTCCAAAACATGAATCAAGGATGATACCAGTAAGCTGTAGATTAATATGAGAAACAGCTGAAAAATAACCTACTGGAATACATAAAAATTCTAATTGTAACGCAACATAGACCATCTCAATCTCGATGTTTTAAAAACCTCGATTTATTGCCCAGCCCTAGCTGTTCGTCAGGCTAATGACAGCTAGCATTAGCTTATGTCGTCCGGGAGGTTTATACTTTTGCTGATGCACGTTCAAGAGCTTTACTGACTTTTTCTTTGTTGCTCTCAAACATCCGTGTCATACCACACATTGAAATGTGCTTGCGAGAACTCTGTTTTTTGTATTTCATGATAGTCATTAGTGGAAGTATTCATACCGCTTTGAAGGTTTTCCAAATTTTTGTCACATTACAACTATGTTTACAGTTTTTTTCCAATCCGGTACCTGGGCTAAGCGTATCGGCTGATACCGATCCGATACTACTGTTGAATGAATAAACAGTGTACCTTGTCATGGGAGTGAAGTTATCAGGCTTGAAATAAACATTGTTTAAAAGTTCTGCATGTTCTTTACCATGGTGCTTTTGGAAGTGCTTAGTTAAGCTTGTGGTTTTGAATTTACCAACCTTAACATCCCCTTGCAGTTTACGCATTGCAGATGCTGCATGTTGCGGTCGGACTAGCTTGCTCTGTGTTTTCTCATCGCTAGCTGCTGTGCATAACCACCATTGTAAACATAGAATAGAAGTGACTAGATCAGCGTAACTGTATTGCTGTGTATGATATTGATTAAAAAAAGAAATGACTGGATCGGCATCATTAATCCGATATCCGATCCAGCTAATTAGTCAATATCGGGGCCGATATTGCAGGTATCGAATTGGTGCATCTCCAATTGCAACCGCAACCCTCAATGTGTTTGTTAGGGAGAGACGGACACAAAGTAGTTAAAAATACGAAGCAAAGGTAAAACGATAGGTGATTTTTAACATTTTCTACAAATTAAAATGTGAAAACTGATGTGCATCCGTGTTCACAACCCTTTACTCTGAGACCAGTAAATAAAATCCGAGGGATTTGTGGCAAGTCTGGAGGAGCCCAAGAGATCCACAGCTTGGCCAGGAGAATGCTAATATTGTTATAAATATTTTTAGAACTATTTGAAGCAAAGCTGAAGGGTCTTTTCCAGACAAGAGGATCCAAAACTCTGTTACACTGATTCAGTTCATTTTTTGGAAAACTTGCTTCGCTTTTTTAAAGATGAGCTTTAGCTTGTTAACGTTGTTCATTTGCATAGATGTTTGCTTAACAAATACACCGTCCTACACACTTATATTCAAAATGAAAATGCCTTAGACACCCATCCGTCAGATTAATGCTTGTCAGTGAGAATTAAAACTTAGCTATGTTGTTTACAGTCAATAATAAACATGCCGTTTACACTTTGGGCTCTAACTTATATATTTTATATATAACACGTCTGTTTTATTTATTTTTTTTTTTTAGATGTTTTTCCGTTTTCGCAACCTTCCCCCGCGTTAATAAATAATAACACGGTGGAATCTGTGGTGCGTGGTTTCGTACTCCTCAGGTTGGATTTGAATAATTTTATAATCTATTAAACGTACGGTCATTAATTATAACCTCAGAACTGGCAAAGGATGTACTTTCTTTTTGCCATGACTCTATGTGCACGGCCCATGTTTTATGTGTGTCCTCTGAGGCTGTAAGGATACAGGTTACCTCTGCGGGGGGGGGGTTCCTCACTGACACATTAAACATTCATTAATCTCACTTGTCCTGCTTCCGCGTTAATTACGCTGCAGTTCTGTTGTCGCCTCTTTGAATAAGGTCGGGAGCAGAAATTAAACAAGATAATGCCAGTTGAGGTAGAAGGGTTTATTATGAAGGAGGCGATCCACGCGCGTTATTCTCCTGTCTTTGGGTTTAAAATGTGATCGCTTTTTTTTTTTTCTGAAAAGATGAATAGAGTGCTATTATTCACGCCGCTCTGCGGTGGTTGTGTGAGTCCGCCACACTGCGATGGACGTCGGTGCTGTGAAACAATATTGAATGGGAGGTTAGTCATCGTCGCTGTCCTTTCTGCTCGGCCGCTTTGCACACCGACGTGGCCGCATCATTCAGCTCAAGTCCCCTCTGAAAGGTCGCACTGTCACAGATTGTCACTTCATATATCAGGGTCTGTTATCTTTGAGCTGAGTCAACGATTATTTACTGTTTTTAAAAAAAGAAAACTGTTCAGCCAAGCTTTAAGAGGAGCAATACACCCTTTCTTTGGCAATTATCCCTGTAGACTAGACCATTTGTTGTAATTTTTTTTTTTTCCTCCTCCTCCATCTATCAGGTAAAACGCTATCAGTGCACTTTTGAAGGCTGCCCTCGGACCTACAGCACAGCAGGAAACCTGCGGACACACCAGAAAACGCACCGAGGCGAGTACACCTTTGTGTGCAATCAGCAGGGCTGCGGAAAGGCCTTTCTCACTTCCTACAGCCTGAAAATCCACGTCCGTGTTCACACGAAGGAGAAGCCTTTTGAGTGTGACGTGCAGGGCTGTGAAAAGGCCTTCAACACGCTGTACAGGTGAGCTTTCCAGCATCCCTAATGTGCCAGCTTTAGTTTGGATGTAGCTGTTTCTTTGTTTGCAGCTCATGCAGTCAATACAGTTACAGGCCAAAACGGTGAGAATGACTGTAACGTTCAAGTATAGATCACTGATTTGACCTCGTTTTTACAAAAGATGTTTGTTTTCTGGTAAAAAAAACAATTAAGGTTAGAAAACATGTTTATGATATCCAAGATTTAATGCATTTATATCTATATCTACAGCACCTGACAAAAAAAATTAAACTCTTTGAACTTTTTGATATTTTGCAATGTAACAATAAGAACTTTTATTTATTGTTTACATTTTACCAGATAGATACATGAAGTTGTGAAATAAAAGGAACATTGTGCTTTTTTTGAGGGAAATATGAAAAGAGGAGCTTGCATTTTTCTTCCCCTCCCTTTGCTCTGATGTGACTGAATAAAATCTAGTGTAACTAATTGCCTTCAGAAGTCACCTATTTAGTAAATGGTGACTCGCACTTGTGTGTAATTGAATTTCTTTCTAAATGAAGCTGGATCAAGGAGCACGGCAGCCAGGTCAGGGATCTGGTTGTGTTGAGGTTTAAAGCAGGATTAGTTTATGAAACAACTTGTCAAGCATTGAACATCTCACGGTCCACTGTTCAATCCACCATGTGAAAATGGACACTGGATTTACTCCATTCGATAAAATTAAATCAATATATATATATATATATATATATATATATATATATAATATATATACTATATATATATATATATATCTATATATATATATATAGTCTATTATATATATATATATATATATATATATATATAATATACTGTGTTGGTCTATCTGTGTGTATATCTATATAGATCCTCTATCTCTCTATTCTCCCTCTCATCTCATCTCTCTATCTATATATCTACTGTGTGTGTTCTCATCTGTGTGTGTCTCTCTCTCTATCTATATCTCTCTCTCCTCTCTCTATCTCTCATATAGCTATTAATCTGCTGAGGTCTGATGGAGGCCCCAGGTTGCTTTCATGGTGGCCTCAGGGTCGTCTGCAATTGTTGGGTCTAGTGTGTCTCATCTTCCCCTCTTGTCAACAGCCCACAGCTTATTAATCTTTATGGAGTTCAGTCAGTCAAGCACACAGTAGCACCCATGGGTGTTGAACCAGTTTCGGTTCCCTGTCACACGTGTGACTGGCACTACAAGTCCT
>NC_046363.1:34902791-35055964 GCF_011125445.2 Fundulus heteroclitus
CTAGGTAAAAAAAAAAAACAAATGCTGGATAAAACTGATATGTTCTCCTAGTTTCTTCCTCTTTGGATCTCCTATCGTGGGGTATTAAACCAAACTTGACTCCTCTTGCAGGCTAAAGGCACACCAGAGGCTTCACACAGGAAAGACATTCAACTGTGAATCTGAAGGATGCACAAAGTACTTTACCACCCTCAGCGACCTGAGGAAGCACATTCGCACTCACACTGGGGAGAAGCCATTTCGGTGAGAAACTTCAATCAAAATCACAGTTTTATTTCTTCTCTGTCCAAAATTTGGGGAACTGAAACCCGAGTAGAGACTCAGAGGCAGTGGAAATAGGATGCATCAATGTTCGCTGGTGTGTGCAAACAGTTTTGAAATAATGCATTTGATGTTTACACATGGCCAGCCTGGGGTTGGCTGTATTCTGGATGAATGACAAATAGTTCGTTGTCAGC
This sequence comes from Fundulus heteroclitus, assembly GCF_011125445.2. Taxonomy (NCBI): domain Eukaryota; kingdom Metazoa; phylum Chordata; class Actinopteri; order Cyprinodontiformes; family Fundulidae; genus Fundulus; species Fundulus heteroclitus. The sequence goes on from NC_046363.1 coordinate 34,903,250, forward strand.
AGTTTTGTTGCAAGGAGCTGAGTCGTTTCTCTGCTATCGCTTACAGTTGTGACCACGATGGATGTGGGAAAGCCTTTGCTGCAAGTCATCATCTAAAAACACATGTACGAACGCATACGGGTATGTATTTTTTGATCGTCGGTGATGCCGTCACAATTACTTGAATGGTTTAAGACGGCAGTCTTGGCTTTAGACTGAACTGCTTCGTTTGCTTCCAAGGGCTTTGAAGACAAGCGCTGCCTTGCAAAAGCATTCGATCACAACCCTCGATCTTTTCCACAGTTTGTCCCGTTACAACCACAAACCTCATTGTGTTGTATTGGGACGTTATGTAATGACGCAACAGGACAAAATGGAGCATAATTGTTTAATGATAGGAAAATTAAATGTCGTTTTTGAATGTTTTACAAATAAAAAAAGGGTTAAACTCCCTTTTACTATGAGAACAATAAACATAGTCGCGTGTCGGCTTATCCAGTCTGCTAATAGATAAATACACTCCTGGTGTGTGTAATCTGATCTAATTCTAAATACAGCTGCTTAGCTAAGGCCTGGATGAATGGACATGAATGAAAAGCATCACTTAGACCAGGAAACACGCCAGACAGGTTGGTGATAAAGTTGTGGAGACGTTTAGAGCAGGTTGAGGCCATAAATCAGTCATGTGTTCAATCAGTCATGTGAAAACTAAAAAAAAAAAAAAAAAAACAGCGAGAGGTGCGATGGAATAGTTTACTTAAAATATAAAATAATTTCAAAGCGTACGAATACCCTTGCAAGGCCCCGAATGTTTATTACATACTACTGAACACTTGGACTCTGGATCTTGTTCAAACGTTGTTGTTTTGTCTCTTTTTCAGGGGAGAAGCCATTTAACTGTCCGAGCGACGGCTGTGAAAAGAAGTTTAGCAGCCAGTACAGTCTGAAGAGTCACATCCGGGGCCACGACAAAGGACAGCCCTTCACCGTCACCATCACCCACCCACACTCTGAAGTGAGTCATTGCACAGCAGCATCTCACAAAATGAAACACTTGTTTGTTCAGCTGTCTTGCTGTGAAAGTGTGAATCTAGGTGGCCTGGATTTCAGATTGTTGTTTGTGAGCTCTTGACATGAAGCTAATTCACATATATACAGAATTACACAAGCAAAGCTCTATTAATGAAATGTATTATAGGGGTTGTTAAATAAAACTCTTTTTTTGAGCCATCAATCTTAAACGTTTGATTTAATATAGTAATTTTTAGCTGATATATTATGCTTATAATAAAGTTGCACATTGCATCTTCTCACTCATTCACAAGTTATTCAAATTCTGATTTTTGTTCCAACCTTGATCATTTAGAAAGCATTTTGTTGTGGTCATTAAAAATAAGGTTAAGTGTGAAGCATTTACAGCTGATTCCAGAAAGCGAGGAACGCAGCTAAAATCATGTTTGTCCACATTTATGATAGCAAGAGGGGAAATAAATGTGTTAAATTAGATTGAATTTAAAAAGGTTTTATGCATCATGTGTGAAAATCCTACTGTTAATGCTACAATATCCCAGATGAGTTTTCGACTTTCAGTAACATTTTCAGATAAAAAATGTAATAGTCTAAGTTTAGTGAAAGTTTATAAACTATATAATAATAATAATGGTACTAATTATTTTTATCATTACAGGATGCAAATCACTCGCTGTGCCTCAGTGACTTGAGTCTCCTCTCTACAGACTCGGAGCTACGAGAAAACATCAATAATGTAAGTGTAGCTGTTGCATTAGTTTTGTTGAATACAAATTAGATTAATTTGGAGGACCTCTCAAGATAATTAAGACTAATTACTGCCTGTATTACCGAGGCAGATAATTGGACACCTTAGATTTCCTCGTACTTATACATGCATGCAGGTGCATTTGAGTAAATTGGAATAGCTTTACCTCAGTAGTTAAATTCAAAAAGTGAAATACATAAACATGACAAAGGACGATCTTTTATTTTGATGATTTGACAACTTAAATACAGTTTCTTTGCAAAATTATTATATTTATGCAAGACCATTAAAAAGATAATTGCTAAAGAAGCTGGCTTTTCAGTGCTATATTCATTTATGGGAAGCTGAGTAGAAGGAAAACTTTGGTAGAAGAAGGAACGGGTGACAGGAAAAATTAGAGCCTTTAGAAGATTGTGGCCCAAATGTCTTCCTAAAAATTTGGGGCCGATTTGCGAAGCATCGGCTGCAGCTGGAGTCGGCTCTTCAAGAGCCACCACAACACGGATGTTTCCAGAACCTGGATTAAAGCATCACCTTTCTTTGGCTGTGGAGAAAGAGGACTGGGCTTTTGCTGAGGGTCCAATGCCCTCTTTTGGGGTGAAAGTAAATGTAGCTTTTATTTTGAAATCAAGGTCCCAGAGTCTGGAGAAAAAGTGGGAGATTCACAGAATCCAAGAGTCAGAGGGTAGACCAGGGGTGTCAAACTCATTTTGGTTGAGGGGCCGCATACAGCTTAATCTGATCTCAAGAGGGCCACACGAGTTAACTCATTGCAAGATTAAATAGAACTAATAAATGTGGACTTGCTGATTTTTTTAAGTTAATTTAACTTTTACACAATATATTATAAATAACCTCAGCGTTTTTAAGAAAAGTATGTGCAATTTCAACAATACTTTTACTCAGTTAAACATTTACTTGTGCATTATGCATAAGAAGTGATCACAGTGATTATACAATGTTGAAAAACATTTATTCACATTTTTTGGAACTTAAAAACACTGTCCTGCATGACAAAATACATCAAACAGATAAAAATTAGGAAATGATTAGAATTTTTCCACACATGAAGCTTAATCTGCTAATTAAAACACAGCAACCCTCGTGGACAATATAGGAACTGCATATTTACAATTAAACAAAGTACATGTTTTTTTCAATAATTGTTTTATCATTCTCTTCCTTTTATCTTGTCCACTTGTGAAAGTCAAATCTGATGAGCTCTTTGTGGCATCTTATTGCCACATTGCCAGACAGGACACTGAATTTTTTTTTTTTTTTTTTTTTTTTTTTTTTTATAATGATAATGCATTTAGCCACAGGGCCGGACTAAATTGTTCAGCGGGCCGTATGTTTGACACCCCTGGGGTAGACCATTCCTCTTGCAATGGAAATATTTTGGGTTTGCATTCAGCTTCCCCCTGCCATATGTTGATGTGCCCCTGGGCAAGGCACTTCACACAGGTTCCCTACTGATCTATGTCTTATATCTATAGATGAGTGTGATTAATGAGTGCCAGTGGTGTTTGTGGCACTAGTGTACAGTGCTTTGAGTTGTTTGGCATCACTAGAATAGCTCCATATAAATTCTGTTGAATGAGTCCAGCCATGTAATCCGCCACAGCAGCCATCTACCAAGAACAGTTAGAGAAATTCATGTTTCCCTCCTCTTAGAGGCTTTGTGGCGCCATATTTGATTTCCCAGCAGAACTTGGCATAACTACACAGTTTTGTTACAGTCATGCAATTCAGGTAACAAGTAAAAATGTTTTTAGTGTCAGCAATCCAATTTGAGATCAGATCGAAAATAATTGATTCTAAAACTTTTGAATTGGAATAGAATCGATTCTTGAAATTGACTCCCATACCTAATTATTATTATTTGACTTTTACAGGCTCAAAACTTGGACCTCAACAATGTGACTCCTATAAAGATCTTTGAACTCATGTTCCAGAGTCCTGAAAATAGCATCAGCCAAGATGATCCCCATCCCATAAGTAAGACCAATGAAATAATAATCTCTGTGCTTAAAGAGTATCGACTACAATTCTTACGATATTTTTCTTCTTCAGAGGATTTAGGCGAGACCTTCGGTGTAGAGACCTCTGCTCAACCGCGAGGGACCGATGCCTCGCCTGTAATCCCTTTCTCCGTCAACCCTACCTCCTCTTCAAGCTGCTCCAATAACGCTGCTGTCTTGGAGGCTTCTTCCCAACATGTACCGAACTCCTCCTCTCAGGCCCACACTCCTGTTCCTGTCACCGTTGGTGTCAGCTCCACGCAGAATCCCCCTTTCATGCAAGTAAGTGGGGCTCCGCAGATTTCAGACGTGCCTCAGGCTCCCGTCCAAGCGCCAAACCATGTCACCTCTCAACACTATGTGGCACTGCCACCGACATTCCTGCAGTCAGAAAGCGCCACTCAGACTTCTCCGCCGCCGCCGCCACAGCCCGTCTCGGTTCAGCCTCCAGCGGCTCCAGCTCTGACCTCCGCAGCTCCAGCTTCTGCAGCCTCCACAGCTGACGGCCTCTCAGCTGTGGCTCAACCCGTGCCTTTGACCAACTGCGCTGTCACCAACACTGTTCCCGGTCAGGCCACGAACCCTGCCACCATCACCATAGCTTCGACTCCCAGCGTGCTGCAGCCCGGCCTCGTCATGTCGGACCAGAACCTCCAGTGGATCCTGAGCAGCGCTGCCAACAGCCAGCAGAACCCTGAGCAAGCAGTGAGTACTGCACACGCCCAGGGTTAACACAAATGGGCCTTTTTATGCCAATCCTTTTTAAAGGGTAAGAGTAATGTAGCAGGCTTTGAGGATTCGCTCCCACACAGCTAAGCCTCTGTTGTTGGAGTAAGTGCTCTGAGATGTTTTGAGTTTCCCACTGGGCCCCGTTTCAGAAAGACTGACCGGTCCACCCCGAGTACAAAGCAGCTACTCTGAGTAGTTCTACCTCACGCCGTCATTCTCAGCGTTTCCGGGTTCAGAACAGGTGTAATCACTCAGGTAACTGAACTCGGCGTCCAATCAACCCTGAGTTAGGAGGATGAAAGAAGCCCTCATCAATGGAAGGCAGATAATGAGATTCACCGTGACATCAGCAGGAAGTAAGAAACCTCGCAGTCCGCATTTCTTGCGAGTCAAATTAGAAATCCTAAATGACGACATATGGAGAACATCGATATAATTAACAAAAAGAAAACAATGCTGTTGCAGGAAAAAAAGCGAGAGTTGGCGGCAGAGAATCGCTGAACATTGACGGAGAATTAAAGCTGTACTCTCACACTGCACTCATTAAACGTCCAACAAAAGGGGGGTGTACGCAATGATTACAGGTTTAGGTGCAACCTGACAGGCACAAGGACACGGCAGCAAATCAAGATTAAATATAGTTTAATCAGGTAAAGTCCAGTTATAAGTTATTCATGTTTTTAACCTTCACCAATTAAAACATATGCAATTAATGATGGGCTGGTGGTAGTTACGGAAATACCTGATATGTTCATCCTTTTGCCAACATTTGGCTCTGTGACACACATCCATCTAAAAAAAGTAGCTCACACTGGTTTTCTTGTAAGTCTTTAATTTGTGTCAATCTCACTTTCTTATTAATTACGATGTATACATTTTAAGTTGGAGTAAAGGTGGTGTTATTCAGCGAAGAAATGTGATGTGGCCCTAAGAAGGTGACATTGATGCTATAAAACATCTTATTCACTCACTTTCATTTAGTAAAGGAGCAGTGATAGCGATGTGAGGCTATTTATGCAGCCAGTTATCCCTGGAAAACCTAAAATATATGAATTAGTGCTTAAAGTCTCAAAATTTGGTACAGAGTAAATGATTGCTTTCACTGATATCTGCAACTGTGTAGTGTGTAGTTATTTTGTTAGCCCTGTTGGTCTGTGAGAACAACACTAAACTAAAATAACTGGATGCAACAGTAACAACCCTGACAGCGCGGCACACAGTTGCCTTTGAAAGACGTTCTCCGTCACCTATGTTACATAAAAAGCTGCAGTTGGCATAAAAACGAAGCGCAGCTCGAGTAATTTGTTCAGAACTGAGAGCGTGCCCTCGTACGAGCGAGGTGAGGCAAAGAATTAAGATAAATTACAATAAGGCTCTGTGGTCTGATCAGCCTCCCCCAACAGAGATTTCTGCGGAGTATTTGTGCTCCAGCGACCACAGGCTCCTCCAGAAAAGAACACGCCCTTTCTGACACTTCCTTATGTAAATCTCAGCTAAAGAGGAAAAAAAAACAAACAGGGCTTGCCCAAACAAATCTGCTACCAAGCAAGGTTGACTCAGAGTAATTTGTTGTCAGAATTTGACTCGGGGTAACGGTTCCCTCGCTACTTCCACAACTTACTCTGGTGATCCACTAGACTGGCTTTGTGAAACGGGGCCCCGCAGTTCTTCGGTTCAGCAATGAAATGTTGTGGAAATGAAATCGTCAAATCACTGTTTTGATGTTCATTCACAGTCTCATCAAGGAGCTCCAAAAGTGGAAAAGCTTTTCTTTACTACAGCCATACCAGTCGGAGGAAATGCTGGTAAGCCATTTTATGGGTCCTTTGTATTTTTGGGTTGGGGAGGGGAGGGGGGGGAAATCATTGGATTCAATCAAGAATGTGTTTGCCACCCACTAGAGAATGTACCTTTGACAGGATCACGTAAAGATCCTCTGGCCCATCCAGATGTTGGAACTGTAGCTTTTAATAATACAGATGTGGTTTCAATGGGCTTAAATTATCTGAAGTGTTCAAAGTTTTACACTAAAATAGTTTTTATAAAATGGCAACAGCAACATAATCACATAATGATACAAACCTCATAAATATTCTGAAGCAGATAGAAATGTAAGGTTGATTTTGAAGTTCACGTTCAATTGAATTGCCAGAGTAAATGACCGTTTGACTGATCTGATGGTTTGAGCTTGTTGGGGAAAAAAAATGAATCAGTGTGTCATCATTAACACACTTAGAGGTAGCGTGAATGAGGAGCTGACTCTCGCCGCCTCTGCAGTCAGAAATAAATAAATGACTGACTCTCTGTCATATTGGCTCCCTGAGGCCTGAGCTGAAGCTGTTTGTTTTGCAGGTAACTCGGTCCAGCAGATCGGCCTCAGCCTGCCGGTCATCATCATCAAACAGGAGGAGTCCTGCCAGTGCCAGTGTGCCTGCAGGGACTCTGTGAAAGACAAGACTGCAAAGAGTGCCTCCTCCATCATTTCATCCCCTTCACAGCAGCAAGCTGCAGAGCCCCCTCCCCAGCCGTTATCTGAGCCTCCAAACATTTCAACCACTTCTTCTTCTTCTCCTTCTTCTTCTTCTTCTTGCTGCCTCCCCAAGTCTTCCTCCAAGGTGGGTGAGCCGAGGCCAGAGGCCCCCTCCTCTTCCTCCCCCTCCGCTGCAGCTCTGAGTTTCTCCCCTATAGCGGGCAGCGGCGCTACCAACCCACCGCCGTCCGACGGCTTAGCCAGCATGGACGTCTCAGACTTCCTGTCCATGCAGAGCCCCGAGACGGCCGCCAACTTCGAAGCGCTGCTGCTGGTTGCGGATGACTTAAACATAACCACTGACAGCGGTCACTGAAAGGATCGTCTTTTGAGCCGGGCACAACACGTTTCTCCTATTCCAGCCCAAAGCTCGAGCAGCTCTTCAAAGCGAACGCCTCACCCGTCACCCTGTATAGTTTGTGCATGTAAAACCCTCTGTCTGTGCAGTGCATTCTGTTCTGTACGGCACTGTGTGGCATATATACAAACCTGTACAAACTAGGAACACGTCTTTTGATTTGCTCTCATCGCAGTAGCCGTGGTTAGTTTGCTTACAGAGATTTAGCAGCCTTTAGGGAAATTTAATTCTGACAAGAAGCCGTTGATCCTTTTGTGGAAAACATTACCTGTATATATTAATCCTATCGATGGCGACTCTTGAACTGATGAAATAACTGTTGTCAAGGCACTGATAATATAAAAAGGTCTCCGAGGTTGTAGAAATGAGCAGAAAGGAAAAAAAAAAAAAACTGTTTATCTTGGTACTGTACCGCAGGTCCTCTCAAACGCCGCTTCAAATTGATATGCAGCTGACCAGAATGCACTGTATATTGGAGGAATTTGCTCTATTATTTTGATTTAAAGCATAATTTAGCTTGTATGAAGTGGTTTTCTTAGTATTTATGTTATTGGAAAACTAATGTAATCAGGAAAATGTGATTGCTAATTGAGAAAAGAACCTATGATCATCTCTGCCTGTCTTTTTTTTAAACGGCATTAAGTCGATTGGTAAGTTGCCTCTAACTTAAACTAACTTTTGTATATGTTAATTTATTTAAATGCTTGATTCTTTTATTATGCTGGTAAAACTACTTTATTAGAGCAGAAAAGTAATCTAATTTATTTCAATCAGGTGTGCTTTTAAGTTGAGCCTTTTATTTCTCCTTATTTGGTTACTGAAATGCTTAACGAGTTTAGCTGAAAGCAAGTTTGTGAAAAAGATTAACCTCTAGTTTAATGCACAGGAAGGCGAACCGCTTAGGATCTGAAAGATATGACCACACTTAGTTTACAGCTACTGTCACCATCCCATGTTTTTTAGGGCCGTGACCCTCTCAGGGACGCATCAAGTCATAACTGATCCCTGTTCCCTGAGTTCGTTAGACACGTTTCCTTTCACCAAAAGGCTCACACTTGCAGTAGCCCTATGTTTTGCTGCACTCTTCCCTGTTTTTTGCACACTTTCTTGTAAAAATGAAAAAGAAATTCACAGCTTGTGAGCTGAGAGGCGACACCACTACAGACTTTTGTATACAACTGCTGTAAAGTAGCATTTAGAAGCTGGTGTCTGAAGACCGTGTAAATAGAGTACATTTTAGTGTAAGCATATTTGAGAACCTTGTAGATTCCAGGATTTGTATTTTTGTATAGAAATTTGAGCTCAGAGTTTGAAGCTGATCTATCGTGCATCCTTGCATTTCTTCCCCCCACCCCAACCACATTTATGTAGAACAGTTTTGAGTTTTTGCTGTGTTTAGTTGAATTGTTCTATAAGCAACTGGGCTTGTGTACAGTCATCCTTTGTAACAAAATATGTAACTTATAGCCTGTTGGTAAAGAGTATAATTTAACAGTATTTCACATGGGACACAATGCAATGACGACAGAGCTAAGGCATTATCTCCTGCAGCTTTTCGTATAGAAGCTCCTTGGCCTTACAAACCATTCTGTAAGCCTCTTTGCCTTGATCATCTCTCCTTCAGACGTCAAAAGCTCAACATTTTATCTCCTCTAATCTCCTTAACCAGATCATTTGGCCAAAACCGTATAGGTTTATTTAGATTTTACTCTAGAACGGACTTGGGAGAATGTATCGAATTATGATTAATTTAGGGTCGCCGAGTCAAAATCAGGCCTCTTTTCCATTTAACATCAATCAAGAACGTCTTTGAGATGCAGAATATTAAGCGGACATGTTGTCCCGAGTCAGCAAACATGATGGTTTCAGGAAAAAAGAAAAGTTAAGAGCCACCACTTTTGTATTTTGATAAAGAAGCACATTCTTGTAACCATGCCTGAGGCTTAGACAGTTTTACAAGTTGCCAATCTTTCAAAGTTTCCACGGGCATCGACGGCTTTTTCACTGTTAGGCCTGTCCTTGTCCCTCACCGTTGTGGTGTTGAGAACACATGACATAGTTGTATCAATTTTTTTATTAAGTATTTTGGCTTTCAAATTGGTTTATCCCCATTTATCTGCACAGTAAAAGGCTGCTTATAAAAGTGCCTAAAGTTTCAATTAGATTTGTCAAATTGACACTATAAAACAGGACCTTTTTTAAACGCGCAAATCAGTTAAATTGTTTTGAAAAAGTTTGGTGTAGAGACTGGCCTAAAAGATGGTAGACAGCCTGTACTTGTATAGGGCTTCATCAAGTCCTGTGGCTACTACTACAGAAAGCAAAAACTGGTATACGAAAAGTTGGTATACAATTTTGAATTTGCTTTTCTCAACTTCATTATCCTTAAACTGGGTTGTTTTTATTCTAATTTTGTATCAAAACCAGTTTGTGATTAAAAAAGCTTTAATCACTATGAAAAGTCAGAAAAGTTACTACTTAAGGCTTTATTTTATTTTTCTTTACACATTATTCCAAGTGAGAAAACTTGAATGTTACACTACCTGGACCAGTCTAACAATTTTACAGTTAGGGCAGATTATAGAAAATGCAGCTTGGACAATTCTCTCGGTCTGACCACTCAGAGTCTTAAACCCCCAAAAATTAAGGCGATAAAGTTGTGGTTTTGCGCTTTCTAAAGTCATTCACACATAATTCATATGAAACAATACATTCTGCTCTGACCAGTCTGAATATTTTGGATTTCTAACTAGAATGAACCAGAGAGAGTTCAGAGTCATTATGCAGCATAATTGACTTTTGGTCAAGTCCTGCAACTGATTCCAACTTTAGAGTCCTCTAAAAAGTGTAGTTGGCTCAAACCAAAAGAAAAAGTTCCCTGACATGTAAAACCGTTTAAAGTTCAGCTCTTTTAAAGCAATATACAAATAAGGCATGGTTTACAATTTGTACCAAAATGTGTAGTTTCTCCACTCACATCTTGTGCTTAAAAATATGCTTTGCGTATAAAAAGTGTAAAACTGACAAAATTTGACCGTTTAGAGAACGCCAAAACCTCAGAGGAAGCCGAGCGCCCACTCATTTTTTTTATATGTACTGTCAATTTACAGTACGGAGCTATGCAATTTAAGGTGGCATTTAGAGTTTACATACTGACTCAAGACCTTTTTGTCTTCTACACACGACCAGAGTTTAGTTTTCTGCAGACTTGTGCAAATTCAAACGAACAGAGTGAATCTGGATTGAAGTGTTTTCAGGTACCGTGCCCACAAATTTTACAGCCTTCTTTTGATTCAACTGGTTTAGATATAGTAAAAAAATTGAGGTCTTTAGAGAGCAATTCTGTTTTAAGAATTACAGTAAAACGCAGTTTTTCCTCTTTTTAGGCTCTGTGCGTTTGACCTACACCTTTTTGTTGTCACCATAGCCTTTCACATACGTGATCATTTGTCAGCTTTAGCCTTAAAACTTAAGCTTACAGCTGCCAATATTTATTTCTTATCAAGCAGAGATGGTTTCACAGCCCAGGTTTGATATTTTTATGTAGATTATCACATTTTGAAGCAGGAAGATTGATCACATGTGGTAAAAATTGTGTTTTTTGCCCTCCTTTTCCCATGAGCAGTTTAACATAGGAAACCATATACTTCTAAAGGAATGTGGTGCACCCAAAGAGTGAGAAATGGATATGTATTTTTCAGAGAATGTATAATGTGAAAATGTTTGCTTTTGCTTGTTTCGTACAAAAATGTTGAATACCTATGAATTGAGAGCAATATAGTACTAATAAAACCTTATTCATGTCACAAGTGTTCAATGAGCTCTATGACTTTTTTGTCACTTAAATTGATTGACAACTTTTATTCTACATTTTACGATGATGTTTTTGGGAATGGTTCTTCAGTTTCCTTCTGTGGCCTTAGGTGTAGATCATCAAGAGATTTGCGCTTCTGAAAGAAAAAAAAAGTTTAAATGCTACACAAGATAATGCAAAAATGAGAACAAGTATTTTACTCACCAAGATATCTCTTAGAGCCTTCAGGTCATCCAGGACAGCATTACACGCATTTATATTCTTTGACAGGGTGGCCAGCCGGATATCAGTCTCCTCTTTCTGCAGGATTGTCAGATTATAGATATGGATTAAATAAAAAATTACAGCAACTGGTTAAATGAGCTATTTTGATTACAAGTTAAAACTAATAAAACCCTAAATTTGGGTTCCTTGAAATCAATTTTAGAAAAAAAAATTATGATTACCTTTGGTTTGGGCATACAGTCTGGTTTACCCAAAAAAAGGGTAAACCACAAACATGTTACAGGTAAAATGAGCAGAAGCGTTTTAGCAAGAGATGGCCAAGTAAGCAATAGGGATTGCAGCCTTGTGTGGATTTTGAAGCAAAGCCCGTTCAAGGCGTGGACAACGGCAACACTCAGTCCTTTAAGGGCCACCATACAGACATGAGCTACAACACCTGCATTCCTGAATCAGATGATGAGCGCCCAACCTGTGCTAAGGTCCACTTAGCGGTCCAAAGGAACGTAAGAAACCAACAACCCAGCATCTAGAGAAAGATGGAAAAGGCAGAGCATACAAGTTGCAGTTTTCAGTCAGTGATAACTTGGGGCCACCGTGTCAACTGTGTTTTATTAGCATCTGCCCATCCATCCATTTCATCCCTATTGGGGTCGTGAGGGGTGCTGGTGCCCATCTCCAGCTTTCAATGGGCGAGAGGCAGAGTCACAGAGACAAACAACCATTTTCACGCACATAAGGAGAATTTAGAAAGGCTGTGTTTTTGGACTGTGGGGAGGAAGCTGGAGTACCAGGAGAGAACCCATGCTTCCACAGGGAGAACATGCAAACTCCATGCAGGAAGACCCAGGGCAAGGGTAGGACTCGACCCAGGACCTTCTACCAGTATTACCAACTGCGCCACTGTGCAGGCCATCTACATCTGCCCATACTGTATAAATACCTGCACTGACCGGCCAAGTGGCCCATATAAATCACCGGTATCCAAAGCCAGTACAAATGCTAAGTTTTTGCATCTAATTCTAACAGAACCTCTTCAAATTGCTAAGTTACCGCTTCAGCTGGTCATCCAGTTTTTGCAAGAGTGTAAATGACCTATTAGCTTCAGGTGTGTTGATCTAGGGAACATGCAGGACAAGGCCCTTTAAAACTCATTTAACTCACCAGAGCCACAGATCTATACAGGATTGTCGAGACACAGCCGACCCAACGATGCAGCACGCTGAAGGCTGCTTTTAGAGCAACCCAGGCTTCCTCAACGCCTCAGCAGACCCACAGGCTGGTTTATGCAGTAGTTTGTGACAATAGAGCCTCAGCAAAGCATTTTGTCCATACAATGTAGGTACAACGGCAGTTTTGAGTAGGCTGACTTTCTGTATCAAGTCCTTTTCTAGTTTCACACATTAGGAAAATGGTAAATTGATGTTTAATATTACAATACAATATTTCAGTTAGCATTTTTCTGACTTGTCTTTTCAAACATCATGATATTCCCTTTTAAGCATTATCTTGGCCACCAAGAGTTAAGCGTGGACAAAAGAAGAGGACATACAGCCATGTGGTCAAATGTATCACTGTAAGCAGGGTTAGCATGACAATAGAAATATTAGCAAATATATATTGCAATACAAGCAGTACTTGTACTGCAATATTCCTCACGTTGAAGTTCTAAATTTGTTTGCTATACAGCTTTAGTTTGACAATATTCAAATTGTCAAACAGTATTTGCCACACCTCAAAAAAAATTATATAAATAAACATAAAAACAAAAAACAGCTGAAGGCTATAATCATTGGAATTATTGCAGAACACTTGAAAAATTGGCCTGTTATAAGCCTGTGTAATTATTTAGTTTGTTCACTTTATTTATTATTTTTTATTTGAATGCATTTAGCTGCACCTGTATGTTACCGAAGCAATATTTTTTTCCAACCTGTTCCAAGACATCTGGGTCTTCAACAGTGCATTTCACATCCGCATCGTCCGAGGCACCTATTTAAGTGAAAACACTTAAAATGACAAACTTAATTACTTAACTCTTATTTTTGGTTGGCGAAGAAACCGTTTTTACCTGTGTCCGAGGCCATGGCTGTAAGTATAGCGCCAGTTTTCAGTCCCTCGGTACTTAATAAAACAGTTACAGGTGTTTTATTTTTTCCTAATTGGTCCGTTGCTTCGGGATGTATGGTAACCCATCCAGGGCTAAATGTGCAACAGTCCAATGCAAAGAAAAACAAATCCTCTTAAAACTATGGTTTGTTTGATCAAAATATGTTGATGACATGCGTTAATTTACATTTTATATATTTAAGCCTTTATTTTCTAGTTATATTATTTAATGGTCTTATTGAACCATGTCAATTTACCCCCTAAAAGGATGGTTAATGTTTGAAGCCAGCGCTGCTATTATTAAATGTGATTGGTCTAAACTCTATACTGGGTGCAAAGTAAGCAATTATATACGAAGTTTGCTTTAAAAAGTCCCAGAGTAAATAATTTTAATCGGTATCTAAGAAAATACTGAAAAAAATTATATATATATATATATATATATATATATATATATATATATATATATATATATATATATATATATATAATTTTTTCAGTATTACTAAATCATCATCATCATCATCATCATATATATATATATATATATATATATATATATATATATATATATATATATATATATATATATATATATATATATATATATATATATATATATATATATGATGATGATGATGATGATGATTTAGTTTATATCAATTTACATTTAGTTATTTTATTATTTGTTTAGTAACCTTTTACTTTTTTTTATGTTTGGGGATTGTGGCCCTTTTGGCCTTAGATTGTAACCATTTTATCCCATCAGTAAAATATCGTTCTCCAGATCTGCAGACACTCTTGCTTGGAGTTAATAAATTTAATTTGGGCTAAAAAAAATTACGAATTCGTGTGCAGACTTACACAATACGCCTTGGAATTTAGCGATAGAAATAGCGTCATAAATAGACGGCTAATGTTTGATCATTGTTCACGTTTTTTTGGGGCGGGTACCCCTTTAAGAATGTGTCGTCATCATTTCTGGGCGTAACCCGGAAGTTCTGTCATTGCATCAGACAACACCATGCTCCTGGTGGCCCACCTGCGATCCGGCTGAGCTTGGATTTATGAGTTTGTTTGGATTCGTCGCTGCTGGATTGATTCCGTTCAGAGGACCTCACAGTTCAGCGGTGGCTCGTCGACTCGGAACCGCGATGTGCCAAGAACCGAAGGCCAGACTGTTCCGTTTGTCGCCGCCAGCCTCCAACGGGTCGACGGTCCGCCAGGAGACCCAAACAGGTACCCATGACAGCGTGAGACCCAGAATCAGTCAGTAGACACGGGGTCCCGGTCCGTTTATAGACCCAGATGTGCCCCAATGGCACAGAGTTTAGCTGTTGAACCATAGCTCTCTGAAAGTGTTGAGTTAAACCATAATTTGCCTTCCACATCTAAAATGATTTTATTATATAATTTTCAGTCAAGCTTTAAGGTGTCTAGAATCAAGAGCTGATCTGTGTTGTCTCTTTGTGTTCCCGTAATACAGCGGTGTCCAAAGTTTTTGCCACAGGGCCATATTGCCACAAAAAATAGATTATTTATCTATTTAAAAAAAAAAGTTTTTATTCACCTGGTCAACAAATACTAAATTCGCTATATTTTGAGGAAGCAAAAGAAAATACTCTGATTTCTGTAAAAAAAAAAAAAAAAAAAATAATAATAATTAATAAGTAATACAATAAAAAAAGGGATATACTATCAACCAATATAGAGTGGAATCATTAAAATAATTGTTAATTTTGAGCTTGTTTAGAAACAAAAAGGGTTTAATTCCCATAGATTTTGGGTTTGATTGTTTTTCTATATATAGTTTGTGTGTTCTCAGCAACAAGAACACCGACTCCTCATTGAACGACTCCGGCTTGATAAAAGATGAATAGTTGTACCTCTCATTTGTCCTTTTTCTCTAATTTTAATCTGTCTGCATCTATTTTGAAAGGCTCCTCCTCATTTTTTTTGCAAATTTTTTTTCTTTTTTTTTTTTAACTGTCTGTATCAACCTCTTAGTCCGATGAGCCAAATTTGAGCCATTCTTGAAATGTGGTCCAAGGACACGCCGGCCGTAACAGAAACAGTGTCACCCATTAACATTTCCACTTTATATGCAGCCTCGAGTTTTAAAATCTTTAGTTGCATTTAATACATGGATAGATATTCTCATGGTATGATAATCCTGAGTGTTATTAGCATGGCATCGCAGTGTTCACACTCAGATTTGAAACAAAAATACACACTTGCTCGCCACTTTATTGGTTTCCCGCTGGTAGCAGCGCGGCCGTTACAGAACACGGTGAACTCGTCACATTCAACAAACCGGTTTTGGGCTTGGTGGCATGGGCGCGTTCTTCCACTGGAGGTTACCATCAGGAGACGTCTGCCATGCTGGGATGGAGATGGTAAGCAGCAACACTCGGCCTGTGGAGTTTAAACAATAACAACAATGATACTATGGGCCTCATGGTGTGTCCAACTTTTGTTGTGTCTCTGTGAATATTACCTGGAGGTCTGCTTGGACGGTCGATGCGCGGTGTGGTTGGTTACGGTGTTCTGCATGCTTTGGTTGTAAAAAGTTGATATTTGGGCAACCGTTGTCTTTCTGCCATGTCAAGCAGCCAGGCTGCCATCCTTTCCTCTGACCTCTGCCATCAACGGGGCCTTTTTGTCCGCACAACAGCAGCACACTCTCTTGTTTTTGGGGATTGTTCTCTCTAAGTGGGAGAGATGATTTTGTTTGGAAAATCCCAGTCGATCAGCAATTTCTTTATTTAGTCACATTCAATGAATTAGAATATTATTCAAAAGTTAATTCCTTTCAGTAACCAAGTTCACCAAACGAAACTCATTAAATAGCTTAATTATACACAAACCTTCATTTCTGTTTTTTGAGGATCTTCCTCTTGGAGCTTTTTATAAACAACATTTATGTTTAGAATATTACATCAAACCAAACAAAAAAAGCCATTTTTCTTACAAAAACGTGGGCTTAATAAAAAGTATATTTAATACCCGTTTGAAGGTTATTTTCATAAAGCTACTTTAAATCTGACAAGTGAGCCTCATTGGGATGCATATTCTAATTTATTGAATATGAATTTACACGCAACTGCTGTGGGAATAGTGTCACATTCTTCTTTAAGCCGGCTTGCAGGCAGTGAGCAGCTATATGTTTACTGCTTAGGACAGCCTTACATTATTCTAGGGTCCACACAGATAGAGAAAACTTTCTGCTTTGCATTATTGAAATTTGAACTTTAAAAATTCTTTAGACCTTGGAAAAGGCCATCTTTATTAACAATAAAGTAAGTTGTTGTGGTAATGTGTGATAAATGTGTATATACAGAAGGTGAGAAACCCCAAGTTGTTTTAATAGAAAATGTTTGTCCTGAAGAATATATTTAAATTTGAGCTTCAAATGAAGGATCAACTTTTTTTTTAGCACTACAGAGCAAAAGTAGCTACCGAAGAATATAGAAGACAGTTATGATTTTTGAACAATTAAAACTACAAAGATAGGTGCTGGTTAAAAGTTTGAATTAATCGGTAAAAAGTATAATGTAGCGTGTCATTCTGTTTCTGTGTTTGAGACCATTGTCTAATTCTATCCGATTTTAAAACCATCAGACCCGAACTGTCACTCTCAGAACAAAATAAATTGGTCAAAACGATTACAAAGAAAACTTAGGTACCACCAAGGCTTAAAGCCACCATGAACTGGGAGCCACCGGATCAACAGTGAAGCATGTTTTCCTTTGACTGAGGTGCAGCTCGCCATGGGACATCTAATCACCCCCCTCTGAAAGCAAGAACGGTTCACTTTCACCTGTGAAACCTAAAATCTGTGCATTTATACCAACGGTGCGCATATGAAAACCAGATCCTGCCACTGACTCCGTTTGCTTCCCCTCAAACTTTTAGATGACTCAGAAATCCTGCGATGCACGGCGAAGGCGCTGAAAGACAGTCACGTCGTCGCGGTGCCCACAGACACCATCTACGGCTTGGCGTGCTTGGCCCAAAACGCGGAGGCTGTCAGGAAAATCTACGAGGTCAAAGAACGGAACGGACAGAAGCCGCTGGCCATCTGTGTCGGAGAAATTAGAGATATCTATCAGTGAGTGCGCCGATCTCTGTTTTCCTTCGCTTTGTTCCTTGTTTTGTACACGTTTGGTCGTTAAAGAGGCAGCGGGCGCCTAACTTCTTGCTTCCTGAGCAGTTACTGTAAGGTGAAGGTGAAGGAGGAGCTGCTGCACGATCTCCTGCCTGGTCCCGTCACTCTGGTTTTCGAAAGGTCTGAGGAGCTGAATCCAAGTCTCAACCCTTTCACCTCAGTACGTTTACTTTAATTGGACCCCCATTTATACAAAATCACAAGTGTTGTGTCCTCTCAGGCTGTGAGCTGTTGTTTTCTTCTTCTTTTTTTGTCAGCTTGTAGGCGTCCGTATCCCAGATCACGCCTTTTTGAGGCGGCTTTGCCAGATGTGCGGGGAGCCACTGGCACTGACCAGCGCCAACATCAGCTCGCAGACCAGCACAGTGGAAGTTCAGGTAATTCTCGGCGACAAATGTTGGCTCTAAGCGCCGTGCAGCGTTCGGCAGGCTAAATGTGGCCGTCTCCCCGTTTTTTAAAAGGAGTTTCAGGAGCTCTGGTCAAAGCTCGCCGTGGTGGTGGATGGAGGACCAATAGGAGACCAGACCCGACAGGGGTCGACGGTGATCGACCTGTCGGTGCTTGGCAAATACCGCATCATCAGACCGGGCTGGTAAGTCCAGACAGTTTTTGTTTATCCGGTACGGCTGTTTTATGTGGTGATCACACGGGAATGAGCCTTAAAATACAGATTTTGGATGTTTATGTCGAGTCCCAATTCTCTTTGTGATGTAGAAATGGGTCAAAAAGCCAGAATTATCTGACCTTGTTGTAAAAATACTTCTCTAATGAAGTGTTAGGATTTCCTTTAACATAGATAGGAGAGAGGGGGGAAAAAAATCAATTGTTTGGAACAAAATCTATGAACCCCCTACTGTTAGCCTCTTTTTTACCAAAAGGACACCGCTAACATTAACAGCCTTCTCTTATTCCATCACAGCCCCCAGATCTAACTCATAGAACATCTGCTGCAGCTTTATGAAGTGTTATAGAAGACTAGGCGCTTTCCTGTTGGCAAAAATGTGTACAAAATAAACAACAGGGGTACACTGCAAAAAGGGAACTAAAGGTAAGTTAAATCTTCTTGAAATTAGTGTATTTGTCCTTGATTTGAGCAGGAAAATAAGATTATCTGTAAATGGAATGAGTATTCTGACAAGATAAGATATACTGCACTTGATTAAAGAGAGTTGTTACTGTTTTAAGTGCTAAAATCTTACTCCATTGGCAGATCATTTAAGCTTACCTGCTCAAATCAAGGACAATACACTCATTTCAAGAAAGTTTGACTTGCTTTTAGTTCCCTTTTTGCAGTTTACTAATAAGCCACTGTTGATAGGAAACAATTTATTCTTTATTCTTCTGTTAATGAATGCATGGAAATTAAAGGTTGTTTTTTTTCTATTTTATCAGTGTGATAACATGCTACTGTGATATTTTAACTTTTCTTAGCCCATCTTTGCCTAGTCGCTTGGGTCTGCTTTCAAGTTTTAAACACTGATGTTTAGAGTTTTAAACTAAGCAAATGTTGCTCCAAAGAGTGGATTGTTTTTGAGAAGGGGGCCTTTCATTTTATATAAAAATCCACCTGTATTACCGTTTCACTGCAGCATCGTCACAATATGCTCAGTGGAAAAACCTTCTGTGGTTCTGGTTTTTATTTTTTATTTTTTTTTATGAATGTTAAGGACATGCTGTAATCAACGGTTTGGCATTAATTAGTCTAAAACCCAACCCCAGCTTACTGCAGGCTCCCAACAAATGCCTGCCAGCCTGGATTAAATACCACAGAGTCAGCTCGTCACATTGTGTTTATTTTTGCCTCTGCGACTCTGAGCCGGACTTGGTGTGTTAAAGAAGAAATGACCCTAATTCTGTTTCCAGTGCCCTTTCTGCCACGCTTGACGTGTTGGAGCACAAATATGGACTGTCAGAGGACTGGGGGGATGAACGACCTTTAAACCTCAAGAACTGCAAGCGCACGCTAAGATGTCCAACCAGCGCTGACCCGAAGATACTCAGGAAAGCAAAAAGATGAGAGCCGGACATTCCTGTGAAAATTAAGAAATGCATAAAAATAGAGGAAGAACCAGAGTCTATTGTCACAGAGGGACGGCTTTCTTCTCAAACGAGTTGCCTTTTTGTTTTTGAAATTACATTTTTTTGATTTTTTGTTTTGTGTAACCGTTAGTAGAGGTTCAAAATGTCTCGGTTCTATTTATTCAGAAATGGAGTATGGTCAGCTAAATGTAATATTTTCTCTTTAAATCTTTAAGAAAACATTTTACTGTATGTCTAAATTATCCTTCGTAACCCTCTGAAAGGATTAGACTTCAATAAACTGTGTTGTATTGTAATCAAGCCACGGTTATTTTATGGCAGACAGTTTGAAACTCATACCACTCTTAATCATTTAATTTATAAATAGGATGCGGCCCCCCCGGTTATTTTTTTGTTTTTGTTTAAGTTGTTCCATTTGTACTGCAGTTGAGATTTTTATTTTTATCTTAACTTCTTGGTGCAACTGTGCTTAGTATATTATAATAAAAGTTTTATTCAACTTTAAATTTTTTTGTGCATTAAAAACTTTATAAGGTTTTGAAATGAATTAGCAGAAGTTTTAAAGATGTTGTCTATGTATTGTATGTCCTTTATTAATTAATATGACTGACGATAAAACACAGCTGGAAGCTGAAATACGGATTTTCAATGCAGGTTTTCACAAATTTCACTGTTTTTGTTTCTACTTTAGTGTGCATCGATATTACAGGTGCTGGTCATGTAATTAGAACATCATGAAAAAGTGTTTTTTTTTTTTATTTGTTTTTTTTATGATTATTTCAGTAATTCCATTCAAAATGTGAAAGTAGTATATTGATTCATCACACAGATATATATTTCAAGTGTTTATTTATTTTAATTTTGATGAATTATAACTGACAATTAACGAAAACCCCAAATTCAGTATATCAGAAAATTAGAATATTGTGCAAAAGGTTCAATACTGAAAACACCTGGTGCCAGACTATAACCAGGTAATTAACTCAAAACACCTGCAAAGCCTTTAAATGGTCTCTCAGTCTAGTTCTGTAGGCGACACAATCATGGGGAAGACTGCAGTTGTCCAGAAGACGACCGCTGACACCTTGCACAAGGAGGGCAAGACACAGAAGGTCATTGATAAAGAGACTGGCTGTTCACAGAGCTCTGTGTCCAAGCACATTAATAGAGGCAAGGAGAAGGAAAAGATGTGGTAGGAAAAAAAGTGTACAATAGCAATGACCGCACCCTGGAGAGTATTATGAAACAAAACCCATTCAGGAATGTGGGGGAGATTCACAAAAAGTGACTGCAGCTGGAGTCAGAGCCTCAAGAACCACCAGACAGACGTCTGCAAGACATGGTTTCAGCTGCAGCGTTCCTTGTTTCAAGACACTCTGGAACAAGAGGAGAAGCGTCCTGCCTGGACTGAAGACAAAAAGGACTGGACTGCTGCTGAGTGGTCCAAAGTTATGTTTCCTGATGGAAGTAAATTCTGCATTTCCTTTGAAAATAAAGGTCCCAGAGTCTGGAGGATGAGAGGAGAGGCACAGACTCCTCATTGCTTGAGGTCCAAGTGTAAAGTTTCCACAGTCAGTGATGGTTTGAGGTGCCATGTCCTCTGCTGGTGTTGATCCACTGTGTTTTCTGAGGTCCAAAGGTCAACACATCCGTCTACCAGGAAGTTTTAGAGCACTTCATGTTCCCTGCTGCTGATCAACTTTATGGAGATGCAGATTTCTTTTGGCACCTGCACACAGAGCCAAAGCTAGCAGTACCTGGTTTAAGGACCATGGTGTCCCTGTTCTTAATTGGCCAGCAAACTCACCTGACCTTATCACCATAAAAAATCTATGGGGTATTGTGAAGAGGAAGATGTGATACGCCAGACCTAACAATGCAGAAGAGCTGAAGGCCACTATCAGAGCAGCCTGGGGTCTCATAACACCTGAGCAGCGCCACAGACTGATCGACTCCATTCCACGCCGCATTGCTGCAGTAATCCAGGGAAAAGGATTTTCTGAGATACTGAACTTGGGGTTTTCATTAGTTGTCAGGTATAATCATCAAAATTGAATGAAAGAGACACTTGAAATATATCAGTATGTGTGTAATGAAGTGTTTCTTTTTAATAGAATTACTGACAAACTTGACTGATCTGGACATAGTTTTTGGTTCAAATCTTTCACGTATGAGCCCAAATTTCCAAGCCAGGCCAGATTCTGCCAGGGATGCTGAGGTTCAATGATCATCTTCAGAACTTTGTTATGAATCTGATTTTCTTCTGTGCTTATAAATTAAGTGGATTTTTTATTGTTTTTCAAAGTAGACTGACAGGAAAGAGGGTTTGAGAGACGGGGGACGACATGCGGCAAAGAACCTCAGGCCGGAATCGAACCTGGGTCAGCCTCGTTGAGGACTGAAGGCCTCCATACATGGGTTGTTCTCACTAACTACCCCTGCGCCATTGGAGCATGCCATCCCAATTAGCTGGATTCTTAAATACAACTAATTTAATCTGCTTTATTCTGCTTGAAGTACCTTAAATAGGTGCTTCAAGCAGAACACAGGCTGACCTCGTACAACATTAGCTTACCTGAACAACGTCTCTGTGACTGCTGAGCAATGGGGTTCATGTGCTCACTTCTTCCCTCTGGCGCTAGTCAGAATGATTGTGTATGATGGGGTTGGTCACCTTCAAACTGCTGATGTGAGAAGGCTCCAGGAAGTCCATTGAAACGGACTTGGTTGAACTGAGGAAGGTTTTATTTTAAACAAAGCCCATATTAAACATTGCAGATCTGTCTGGAGAGATGGCATGCTGAGTGTTGACAGATCCCCTAAAGAACAAAGAGTGTCGCCTCTCTTTATAGACACACATGCGGCACAAATACAATTTTCAATATTTGGCGTTCCTCAACATACTGCTCTAACTGCCTGAATCTGAATCTACCTAATTTTCTCTACTGTGGGGCAATAAAGTATATTTCTATTCTATTTCTGAGCAAAGTCCTTCCTACAGGCACACACTTTCCATATATTGCATCCCTTAGCCTGGGTCCTTGAATGTCTTAGCACGCTCAGACATTCATACCGTGCCCTTTTTGTTCCTTCTCAGAAAATTACTCAAAGCCCAACCGGAGGCCTCAAAACCTAATATATTATCAGACACTACAGTAGTGGTGCTGCAGGCTTTTCTGCAGATGTATGTGTGGTGAACTTTACAAGCCTGTCTACACGGTCCGTACGCTAGTGGTGTCCAAATGTTTTATCGTGCGGGTCCAAATCGGAAGTACCCTTGGGTACTAGATTTTTTTAAATTATTATTACAAATGCTACACTCATTTTATTTTTAACTTTCTCTATTTCTACCACCAACAATAGGATGAACAGGCGCTATTTTTATGAAATTGGATCTCACGCGTTTGCCTTATTAAAAGAGAGGTATATCCCTACCTTTGTTTTTGGATTGTTGTCTATTTTTGTCAGGCTATAAAAAAAATTTTTGGTCTATTTTTTGGTAAAAAAAAAACGGGATCATTCTTCAAAAGTACTTGCTGCATTTAGCCAAATTTAATGAAAGTTTACCAAAGTCTAACTTAGGAAGAAAGGTTTCTGGAAGCTTGTGGTCTTCTAAGCTTAAAATTAAAAGAACAATTATTGTTGATAAAATATTAATTAATTGTACCTATCATTCTCCATTTTAAGAAGATTATACATTGTCAGTCAAAATATTCTCCTAAAAAATCTCTTAAAAGTCAACTGCTGTGGGACACGATCAAGTTTGTACCATTCTTGAACTACGGTTAGGAGAAGCACAAAATTATTTTTCCAGCCTCACTTTGGGTGCCTCTGCACTAGGCCCAATAACCAGAAACCCAACCAATTTAAATGAATTCTGCCAAGGGTTAAATATCCGGGCAGAACAATGCTAGAAACTCGTGGATGACTACAAAAAACTGAGGTGCAACTTGCTGTGGGACATTGACCCAAATACCAATTGCAGTGTATAGATTTCAACCTGTAAGTATAACTTTAACCCTGAGTGGATCTGAATGAACTCAATATGTCAAACTGTATGTCCCCAATTTTTGTTTTTCAGATTAATTGAAGTTTTATGCTGTATGATTATTCCACCCCAAAAAATAAACACTAAGAATACTTTCTGTTTAATCAGTTTAATGTATAAATGTAAATTCTTCTGTCATCTGCTCAAGGAAATATTCAACCTCATATCTTTGGAAGAGAAATGATTGAAAACCAGGTCATGCACAAACAATGAAACATTGTTCAACTCATTTACAAACTGTTAACTGGTAGAAATTCCTTTCAGGTGGGGATGGCTTGGTTCTGGGGTTGAGATGAATAGTTTGAAGCCAAAAAAGCTGCTGCTGCTGCAGTGTGTGTGACCTTAGATCAGAAGAGCTTACTCTGACCAGGCTCTGAACCCGATATGTCAGGAAACTATCTGGAATCGATCATTATGGACGGGTAATGCCAATTACCTTCATACTTGATCCGGTCTAAACACAGTGAAGGTGGTGTATGAATACCACAAATGTTGGCTGAAACATTTCCCTTGCATACACATTTAGAAGTGCTTTCATACCATCTAGTGATTGAGAATGTGTACTAAACATGATCCATGTCAGAACAAAGATGCACTGGGCAGACTCCAGATAATATGGCTCTGTAAATTGTCTGAATCTGAGCTAGGTTGTCCAATTAAAAAATAAAAATGCAGTCTTACTGATGTCTTCTACAACGGATATACCAGATGTGACCAAAATTCTAAACAATTATTTCAAATTTTGGATTTGAAGGCTTTTAGTGACACTAGTCAGTTAAGGAATGGTAGTTAGTAAAATAAGTATTAGTATGTGTAATTTAAGTACTGTAATACTTTAGTATTGTAGAAATTTGAAATCATGTTTATTTATTTTCATTATGTAGCATTGAATCAAATGATTATTTTAAATTATACAATAAACTGTAACATACTTATGTACCCTAATGCACTATTTTCTTTATCAGAAACATCGGATAAAAGGTCCTGGGACTTTACAGTAAAGGAGATTTTTGAGTATTTAGCTGTATTTGAGACACTGCATCATGAAAAGCGATGTTTGTTCAGAAACAATTTCTAAAGTTTATTATTTTAACGTTTGTTATTGTGAGAAAGGATATCGCAGCTCTTGGGACAGTGCAGCAAATTAATTTTGCAGTATTTATCTGCATTTGAAATACTGTAATGATGAAAACGTTAAGGTTGTTCATAAACATCTCACTGATCAATTTCTAATGCTGTTCAGTTTCAGAAAACAGTTACCACTGTTTTTCTATTGCAAAGAGGCTGTAGGCCCTGGGACTGAGCAGTAAGATGACTTTCCACAAGTTAACTGCATTTAAAACACAAAGATTATGGAAAAAGTTGCTAATGCTTGTTCAAAAACATATATTATGACTCAGTTTTAAAGTCCTTTATGAGCAAAATCACTGAAATAACGTGATGATTAAAGGTTTAGCTTTATTACTTAAGTGCCTGGTGTCACTAATTAGCATCATACCTACATTTGCACTAATTCTAAGTGTTATGTTATGTTTAAATCAGGGGGAGTGGTGGTCTAGTGATTAGAGAGCAGGACACTTGCGTCCTGGGGAGGCTAAAGATTCCTGATTTAACTCCCACAGACGGCTACTCTGGGTCCCTGAGCAAGACCCAAGACCCAGAATGCTCCCCAGGTGCCGCACAGTGGCAGCCCACTGCTCCCTAAGGGATGGGTTAAATTCATAAGATAAATGTAATTGGAATGTCATTTGCAATGACAATAAAAGTGATGATTATTATCATTAAATTAATCATCTCAAATTTAACATTGATTATCAGCAAAAACACAAAAAATGTTGTACAGTTGAATATAACTTTAAGCGTTAGGGGTTGATGATAATTTGTGATGCCAACTAACTTTCTGAAATAACGGATAGTCTGACCTGCTGTGATCAAGACTAGCCAGGCAGAAATGAGGTAAGCTTCATCTCCCTGAAGAAGGGTCTAAAAGTGTCATCCACAGATTCCTACTCCCACCCTTCCAAAACCGATCATTGTCATTTTGTCCCTCGTTATCTGTTGTTGCACTCTTAGCAGGTGCAGCCAAACCTTGAGCCTCCAATAAATTCTCGAGCGAAAGAGGCAATCTGCTGATCTGATCCTCGCATAAACAAACGCACAGAGTTGGGGTTTTTTATGCGCAACAAAACCTTAAATGTTATCAATGAAGGAAGAAAAAAAAATGTGTCTCGGCTATCAATAACTGGATTTATCTTTTTACTGTAGAGATAGACTTGACATTTTTGCTTTTAATTAACAGGCAAGAAGAACATCAGACAGGCCCACAGAGCATTCAGAGTACGGGACTGTTAAGTATTCAGGTAAATTTGCTCTAACAAATATTCCCGAAGACCAACGTTGTGTTTTAGTCACAATAAACATTTGCTGCCACTTTGACTGCTTCCATCGCTGTGGAGCGAGCTGTTTAAAGTAAGTCTGGTCTCACATCAGCCATTGCTGCTTCTCCTTATTGAACTGCTCGGCCCACCGGCGGGTCAGTTCCAGATAGTGCTCGGGTCCGTGCGGCTGATAGTCCAGGTACACACGGGTCACGGTTTTCTTAGGCATGGCTCTCTCTATCTGCGTCCCTTCGTGCCACTCGTTGAAGGACGTGATGGTGACGATCTCCGGCCTCACGTTGAGCGCTGCCTGCAGGGCCGTCTCGTAGTAGCGGCCGTTCACCCTGTTGCGAGTGTTGTGGTTGTTCCACGGCCGGATGCTGGTGTCTATGTAACCGGGTCCGACGCTGGGGACGAATAGGAGGTTGTTCCCGTCGCAGAAGGCCTTGATGGCCTTCCAGTTCTGGTGAGAGGAGCCGAAGGAGAAGCCGTTGGAGGCGAAGTACGTGTACATGCCGTCGAAGCCACCCGCGAGGATGTCGTGCTTGTGACGCTCCTCCACGATGAGGGCGATGAACATGGAGTCATACGCAGAACCACGCACACTGTGCGAGCCAGTGGGAGTCAAGAATTCAGACCAAGACTCTGGTGGAGTCAGGTAGGAGTCATAGATGTAAAACAGAGGAAGGCTCTTCCCGGTGCTGGAGGTGAACTTGTAGAAGGCCCCATGGTCACCGTACCTTCAGGGATAAATAAGAGGGGAAAAAAAGATAACCAGTAAGTGCTGAGCGCCATCGAGAATGCCCTTTATTTCAGTAATTCAATTCAGAAATTGAAATTTTACACACAGAGTGATACATTTCAAGCCCTTAATTCGGTTACTCTGATGATCGTGGCTTACAGCAGACCAAAGCTGATCATCTCACAATTTTTTTTTTATAAATACAGCAAAATTGGCCTACTGTAAAGTATGCACACTAAATACTCTGGACTCCTTATGCATAAATTACTGCAACAGTGTGGTAAACCATTAGCTTGCTGCTCTGCTGAGGTCTTAAGGAAGCCCAGTTTGCTATGATAGGGACCTTCAGCTCATCTACATTTTTGGCTCTGCTCTCTAATCCTCTTGATAAAGATTCTCTATGTGGTTTGGGTTAAGTGACTTTGCAGGCAAATCATGCACAAATCGTGCTTACTATGGTCATTAAATCAGATAATGGATTGTATGGCAGCGGGGCCAGATGACAAATCTTACGCATCTTAAAACAAAATAAAATCTCCATAAAGATTTTCAGCAGAAAGAAGCATGGAGTGCTCTAAAGTCTCCTGCTAGATGATTGCATTGACTGTGGGATTCAGAAAACACATTGGACAAATGACATTAGATGACACGACTCCCCAAATCAGTACTGACTTTGGAAACTTTACACTGGACCTCAAGCAACTTGGTTTCTGTCACTAGTCTCCATTATTCCTCCAGACTCTGGGACCTTCATTTTCAAATGAAAAAAAATATTTTCTTCCACCTGAAAAGAGGACTTATGAGGCCAAAGAGGGAAATATGAGTAATTTCTAGCCTGGGTAGACAGCTATTGACATTGTTTCTGGTTCAAGAAGGGCTTGACACAAGAAAACTGACAGTTTTCGTCCATGTACTGCTTTCATCTGTAAGCCCCATGACCCTCTGACTCCAGATGCGGTCCACAATTTGTCCATCTCCACCAGAGTTTGAATGGGGTTCCCTTCACAATCCTCACAACCTTTTTTCCTTCCACTCAACTTTCCATTAATATACCTAAATACAGGACTAGCTTCCTTAGCGATGACCTTTTGAGACGTCTCCACCTTGTGGAGGAGAGTGTCAAGAATAGTAATAATTTGCAGAGCAACTTTCAAGTCAGCAGTCTTCCCCATGCTGATAAATTGTAATTAATCTTCGCAATAACAGAGTTTCACTTTTTTTTAAATGCATTTCATTTTCGCTGACATTCTAATTTACTGAAACGGTTTGTCTTTAGTTATTGTAAATGTTTTAAGGTGTTGTGTTTTGAGTTGATGAAAATATCTGGGGTCGCCGAAACATTAATATACACATCCTTGCAT
The DNA here is from genome assembly GCF_011125445.2 of Fundulus heteroclitus. Taxonomy (NCBI): domain Eukaryota; kingdom Metazoa; phylum Chordata; class Actinopteri; order Cyprinodontiformes; family Fundulidae; genus Fundulus; species Fundulus heteroclitus. Next base: position 34,931,526 of record NC_046363.1, read on the forward strand.
AAATCAATGTTCACATCAATGACAGTCTATGAAAAAACATTTTACTGACAGTTTCTCTGCAAATGAAAGGTGCACTTTGTTATTTTTAACTGATATCCTAAACAGCTTTGGTAGAACATGTAGATGTCCAACACAGAACATCTGTAAGAGTTTGGTTTTAGTTGGGGGCTTTTAACTTTGTGTGTACTTAACGGGCACTTTTCCCGCATACCTACTTTGATGCTAAAAGATTGAAAAAAGAAAACTGCTTTTACATCAAAGTCCCATTCATAAGTCATGAAACTGGCCTTATGTAATCCAAAAAAGCAGCCTAAAAGTCTTTCTATGTTTTGACCCCTGTTTCCTCAGCTATGCATGCAAGCTTAATGGATTTCTGTCGGAGTGTCATCTGTGATGGAGCGCAGCCAGATGAGCGCCTACCGGTCAATGATGTACTTGATGTTGTCGTGCACAGTCTGGTCATTTCTCCCTCTGTAGGACTGGATGTGAAACGCAACCTGGAAAGAAACACGATGGAAGGCATGTCGTTTCTCCGTTTTAGCTCACATCACAGCCCAAACTTGTGTTATGTAAGTGATCTGACTTGACATCTAACCTTTTTAGGGTAGGCCTAATGTTAATGGGTTCCTTACTGAGGTCAAGCTTTTATAAAGGACTCAAAATAACTTGGTAAGAGGCATCAAAAGTCAGTTTCTGTCGCAGTTGATCAGACAGAGAAATCCTTTATCCGTGGCTCGTTCTTTAAAACAAGTTTTGTCATGAAGTAGGCCATAAAAGAAGGACAAACATCCACTTCGTCTGACCTTGTAGTACATTATATCATCATCATCATCATCATCATCATCATCATCATCATCATCATCATCATCATCATCACTTTATTAAAGACACAAATAGGTCTATTTTAACAGCCATACAAACAAATAAATAAATAAGAGAAAAGCAATAAAATAAAAACAAAAATAAAGAGAAGATCAATTAAAATCTATGTGAAAGTCTTATAACGGCTCAAATCTAAAAAAAAAAAAAACAAATGTTTGTTTCAATGACAAACATGCATTTTTATTTAATTAGAGGGTAAAAAGCTGCAATGTTACAAGAGACCTGAAATGACATTTACACAAAAGGTGGTTCAGCTGAATATTTTAAAAGAAAAATTGAAAATTCAGTGGGTTTGATGATGCATAATTCAAAGTGAAACGCCGCTTTAAAAGCAGTGAAAATCCACAGAGAACAATGTGAGAAAAAAATGGCCTTTTAAAATGACAACAGCAACTAAATGGATGTCAGGAAGTGAGCTCGGTAAGGATTCTTAAGTACTAGGTGCCGTGTTGTGCATCATCAGTGTTATGTTAAATGTGATCTTTCCTGGATTTTGTAGCACATTATTGTTGTTTGGTGCTGTAAGAGTCGGTGTTACAGAAATGGAGCACTCTTTCAGAAACCTCTGTCAGCATGGCATTCACTGCAAGTGCAATAAGAGAATAAACTGATGCTTGCAAAAGACTTAAGAAGCGAGTGCACACGGTGCCTTGCAAAAGTACCTTTCACATAAAATGTGAAGTCACCAGCTTTGTGGCTTTACAATATGCACTGTGGCAAATTCCAGTGATGCTTTTTAGGATTTGTTTGCAACAGTGGAGTCTGTCATGAAGTCCACTTTGGCTCAAACAGTGATGGATGGTGCGATCTCACACTGATGCACCTTGACCTTGGAGAACACCTTTAATTTATTTGGAGTTTGCTCTGGGCTCTTTGTTTACCATTCTTATGATCTTTCTCTTCAATTTATCATCTCATAGCCTTTACTTTTAACAAGATAATTTTCCTTCTAAGCTCCTGAGACAGCTCTCTCCTTTGCTTCCCGTGATCCATGATCAGTGTGGTACACACCATATACCCCGACATAACAGTAACTACTTATTAACCTTAAATAGACAGAATGACTGGTTACAAGCATGAAGGCATCTGCTAATTAGAGGACACGCCTCAGTTTAACATGTCCACATGGTTAAATTATGTTGAGCCTTTTCTAGAGGTGCCAAAATTTTTGCCCAGGTCTGTTTCATTAGTTTATGTGTTTTTAAGATCCTGTTCAAACACAATTTAAAATCAATGTCGGATTTTCATTGCTTGATTTTCAGCAAATGTTTAGTTATTGTTACTTTTGTCAGTTTTAAGTTATTTCAGTGACCATTGTGGGATTTTCCCAACACTTTTGTCCACGTCTATATGGATGATTTTCCCCTTATGTACATCACTTTGAGTTGTAACATCATGTAAAATCTCAGTAAAACAAATGGAAATTTGTGGTTGTACTGTGACAAAATGTGACAGGGTACATGCCATATAAGTATTCTTGTTGACCCTACAAATAACCTGAAAGGATTTGGGCAAGACAAACAGACACCGAATGTTTTATGTGCAATAAGACGGTTGTGTTGATTTTTCTATAACCGCAGGCCTTTTGAAAATGTAAATCATAACTTAGAAGCTATTTCCATGAAGTCATAACTTTCTGGACATGGTGTGAAGTAAAGTGAGCCTCCAGTGTCAACCTCTCCTGAGAAGCTGATGTAACACAGGATTTAAAGCCACATGATTATCACCCACAGGAGAAAGACAAAGCTGTTTCACTGCAGCTCAGTGTAGACCCACTATAGTCCCAATTTACTGATAACTCTGCTGTAAATTTTAAGTAAATGAGTCCAAGCATCATTATACGTCATAAACACCGTCGGTACGACCCTGGGACAACTGCAGGATGATTCATGCTGAGCAGAGGGAAATTTAGTGCCACCTCATGCAGAAAGCACAAAGGGGTGAGGGGGGGGGGAACACAACATAAACACAAGGCTCCAGATCGTTGCAATAATTAGATCCATTTCAAGTAAACTTGGGAGATCCCTGTAATTGAGAGTGACACTTTCTTTCGTCTGTGGCCAGACAGACAGAGGGTCACGCGCGATTAAAACGTTGCCATCCGCAGACGAAAATAAGACAGTCTGGCGGATCACAGGGCACCCATGCGCCGTGTTCCCCTGTGCACTTGACATGGCCTACTTACGAGACAGAACTTTTACCGCCCCTCAGGGTGCAGATTGTTCAGAGGCACAAACTGACTCATGGGACCTTTGATGCTCATTTCCCCTCCGCTCATTTCCTCCCGCACTCAGCTCCCAGGACACCCCTTACCACCACCCCCCGTCCCCCCGTCCCCCACCAACACGCCCCCACGCTCCCCCTTGGGCAGAGGGACTATTTCGGTTCGAGCCGAGGTCGAGAAGCAGCAGCAGTGCTTATGAGGCTCCATGCGCTGAGCTCTCCAGCTCTCCTGTGCACAACACGCAAGCCGTGTGTGGGAGCTGCTGAAAATACCTTTCACCTTATATAATGAAAACTCCACCGGTTTCTTTTGTAGCCTTACCCAAAGATAGCTTATGGCTTTCTTAACTGTGAGGAGCGGGACTGCTACAATGATTGATGCTGTTTGCGGAGAGGTTCTTGCAAACCAGCGATAAATCCAAAGTTGCCCCCCAAGAAAACTTTGAGTCAGTGTCTGGTCATTTCCACTGATGCCTAGTGTTACGATCTCCAGTTTCTTTTTCTTACAGAGACATTTACGTACACTCGTCGTGGACATGAACGTCATATCATGTTCTGTGCCTTCAGAGGATGCATGTGAGACGCTTTTCTTCCAAGGGGAAATTAATTTACGACAAAGAACTCAAAGTATTGACTGCATACATCTGAATTTTTCTTGGTTATTCTCTACTCTACAAAGAATCTAAATCCAACATACATAAAATGAATGGCTTTACGTGAATGTGGCCTCTGCTACTTAAAACCCACATGTCTTACCATTTTACCCTTTGCTACTTTTATTTCATACCCATAAACAAAGTGTTTCCTACTATTTAAACACAAGTAAAAAAACATTTTGGTTAATTTTTTTATGAATTATGATGGTAAATGCTGATATAACGGCTCAAATTTTACACTTAATCATATTTTATCACCTATAAAACCTTGTTTTAGACTCCTGTGATAGACTGGCAACCTGTCCGACGTGTACCCCGCCTGGAGACAGGTACCAGCCCCCTGTGACCCTGCACAGATAAGCAGGTAGAGACGATGGATGGATGTTTTAACTCCATTCCCATTTAGTTTGGTTCTCCCGGTTACAGCCTGTTGAATCTTAGAAAAGTGATCCCCCTCTAGTAGACATAATTTATAGCAGTCATAGAAAAAATACCTTTTCTTTTAGTAGACTACTGCGCATTAGTCTTAAAATTGTTGAAATTGGAGGTTTTCAAAGCTGGTATGAAACGTCCCCTGGGTGGTACGAATAGATGGATGGTGGATACACCACGTCCCACAGTGGACAGCCACATTTCATATCTAAAAAGTCAGGCATAAAACAACCAAAAATACGTGTGTAAAAGGAATGTGGAAAAATGATCATGTTTGAATAAATATTGTTTAGCAAGTTGTAAAAAAAACAACAACAACACTCCTTGTTGCCAAGTTCAGGCATAATTCTGACTGAATATTTGACCATCCTTCTTATCAGAGTCAATTGTGTTACTTTAAATTTGATTGTTTTCTGACGCAAATCTTTTTATTTTTGACGTGAGTCAATAGTTTTCATTTAGGGTCAAGTTCAGAACATTTCCAGAGCTCTGGTGTTATTCTACTTCCTCTGTTCCTAGACCCCATTCCCAGGTGTGTTTGTGATCATGGTCCTGCTTTTAACATTTCCCTGTTGGTTTGTGAGATATCTGGACAATTTAAAGCATGTCCTGCTAACCCTAACCCTAACCCTGCTCTGCACAGCACAACAATTTTATTGCCACAAAATCAGACTTTTGACTTAATGGTACCACCTCCATGTTAGACAGTTAAAGCACTGATTTTTGTCTTTGAAAGCCTTGCCTTGACTCCTCCAAACACACTTGGTCGTTGTGACTAAAAAGATCAATCTTCATTTCTTCTGTCGGTAAAACCTTTCTCTAGAAGGTGTCTGACTCATCCATGTGGGCAGCTGTGAAGTTCAGTCAAGCTCGGAGGTGTTGATTTTGAAGGTTTGGGCTTTCTTCTTTGGTCCATACAGTCCATGTCGGCGTAACACCTGCCTCTCTTCGCACTGCGACACTGGTGTTCCCGGTTTATTCTTTAACAGTGTAACCAAATGTCTTTAATACAGGATGATAAACCCCAACTAGTTTGGCATTTTTCTTCTGGTACGGCCTCTATATCAGCCCTGGTGAAAATGCATGGGCTGTCTTTAAAATCCATGTCTAAGCCAAGAAACCAACCCATTTAAAATATTTATCTATTCAGATAAGAGGTTGGGTCAAATATCCAGTCAGAAAGATGCAAGTGCCTGATTCATAACTATAGAAAGTGTAGGCCTTCTCTGCAACTTGCTTAGAAACATTTATCCAAACATTATTGTGGGCTGTATGTACATATTTGAGTCCACATTTTTTATCAATTACAGAAAATCCTCTGTAAATTCAAACTTGTGCACCAAATTCTTCAGTTTATTTTTATTTCTTTTTATGAATTAAGTTTTTTTTTTTTTTAGCTTTTTAACATTCCACCATAAAATACAATGATTCAAATGTATCTTTAAATGTCCTAAATAATTATGCTAGTAAAACCTATGATTGCTGCATCTAAATTTCTGGTCATTTGGGAAACTTTAACGTGACGCTGTTCAGTCTGAGAGATTGCCTGGTTTGTATTCCTGCTCTTTGTTTTGGATCAATTCTGCTTCCACAAATAACGCCGAACAGAGAGAGAGGAGACAAGGTTGGAAACCAAAGTCGATACAAAAGTATCTGCCTGTCACGTGTAGCAATTTTAATACAGCGCTATCCCCAACAAAGAGGAATTTTCCAGTGAATTTATAATTAAACATAACTGCTTGAATAATCCTTTCAGTAAATTTCCAGCCACCACCACGGCTCCAGTGAAACTCAGCTGTCCTCTTCACTTATTTCTCTTTTCTTTTTCTTTCTTTTTTTTTTTTGATCCTTGGAGCTGTGAAACATGATCTGAGCCGAAGTTCTGCACTTTGCACTCTGAAATTCTCAGATTGCACAAAAAGAAGAGATCCAAAAATAAACGTTGCTCTCTGCAGAAAGAGCAAAAGGAGCTTGGTAGGAGGACGCATGGAAAAACTGCACTGCGATTTTATCTATTCACGAGGGTATTGTAACTTCTGAAAAGATAAGCAGAAATCCCTTATTTGCGACCAGATGCTGTCATGTTGCAGAACGAGAAAGACTTGAAGCATGTCGCTTATTGTCCTCCGCGTGCTTTTGATGAAAATGTCGTACTGACCGCCGGAGCAGAGATGACAGCAAGACTTGGTAACAAACTGTCTGTTAGCTCCACTCCTGACAGCATTATGTGTGAAACCCTCACGAATCCACTGTTCCGTGTCTGTTCTGATAGTCCTTTTCTTGTCTATTCAGAGATACTTTATTCATTTGCCTCAAGCCAGATTACTGAAGATATAAATGTGATATAAAATCTGACAGTCTGGCTTTAAAAGCCCTTTGGTTCACCAGAGCTGTTTATAGAGAGGATAGTGTCAGTTTGTTGGAAAATGAATTATCAGGGTCTTCATACAAACCAATCTGCCATCGTCACGGGTGGCATCACAGAAGTTCAACACCAGTTATTCACCTTCATAATTACATCACCAGGTTTTTAAAGTGATTTATTTTTTCTTTATAACCAAGCAGTAAATATTTTTTGCGTGAAAAGACCATTTTGAAAGTAGTATAAAGATGACTTATTTCCCATCTAAGATAATAAAATTACTGAAATCTGCAAATGCATACTGCTTTGCAAAAGTATTCGTAGTATTATTTTTTTTTTTTACATTTTGTTGTGTTAAAACCACAATCTTCAAGAACATTGTTTGTTTTCTTTGCAACAACAACACTGTATCTCTTTTCCCTCCATGTTTCTGTCCTTAAATATTGTCTTACGTGAACTTTACACCCTTGCATGTCAACTTTTATCTGTAAATCTTCCATAACAGAAAGCAGGCAGCTAAAAAAATAGGGCAGGTATTTCATCATTTTATGGCTTCGTAGAACAAACCTTCATTTTTGGAAACATCTCCTTAGGTCTGATGGAAATTGAAAAATGGATGAAAGTTTTTGACTAAAAACACATTGGTTACATTTGGAGGAAATAGAAAAAACATCCTAGCTATGAGGTGTAGAGCTGGTAGCATTATGCTGCCGGTGTTTTGCTGCAGGATGGACCGGTCGGCTTCACAATACACATGGTATAATGAGGAAATAACATTGCTTGGAAATATTGAAGTAGCTTCTCAAGACATTCAGCAGAAAGTTTAAGCTTGGGTTCGAAGTGGCTTAATGACAAGAAATTCAAAGTTGGCCACCACAAAGCCCTGATCTCTGTCCCATAAATGAGGACAGAGCTGGGAAGGGATCGAACAAATATTTAGACATTTTTGTAACGAAAAAAGTTTTATTTGGTTTAATGTAAGATTGTGACAAAATTATTTAGTGAATGTAAAATATTTGGTTTCAACTGTATTTTGTGGGCTAAATAAAGAAAACGGAAAAGCCCTGGGCTAAAAAAAACTCATAAAAACAACTTATTTGGACATTAAGTTTCAGGGCAGTAGGCAACAGACTATAACTGCATAAGCCTTTAAGAAATTTCTGGCATCTAATAATGCTCTTAGAATCATTTTAAACTATGACAAACTCTTTCCTGCATAACAAAAATATGAATTTGAATATGACATTTCAAGTCTTATGTAATTAAAAATTACTCCCGCCCTCATTTTCACAGCTCTACCAACTGGAGTTTATCACCTGCAGCGCCACTCAGAGATGGTTTACAGCTGCTCACAGGTTTCTGTTGCTTCTGTTGCATAAATCTGGTTTCCAGTCATGCGCCTTCAAAACTGTCTTATTACAAGTAAGAACAAATGCAATAGTTTATTTGTCAGGCACAGTGTACATTATTAAAAAGTAACAGCATTTTAAAAGGACAATAATATAGGAATTACGTACTTTGATTCTTATCAGGATAAGACATATCACATAAAAGAGATGTTGATGAAAAACTGAGGTAACTACAACCAATATGGATTCAAACAAAAGGTTTCTAAATGTGACCTTGGTGTTGCCGAAGTTTGTTTTTTTCTTTTCTTTTAATAAGATGCAAACAAACTATAGGAGTCCAGTTCTCTCTATTAGGTCCCCGACTGAACTGAGTTGAAAACAACCTTAATAAAACAAGATTCTAGTCCAGAGCAGCTGAAACAGAACAAAAAGCCAAGAACATATTGGATGGCAGTTTCAGGTTAGCTAGTCCTTGTCATTCTTTGATTCAGATTTTGGACTAATGACTGTTTAAAATCTGACTTTTTTTAGCCAAACATCCTAAGCAAGTTTGGTCTAAACAGAGACTCTGAAAGTCAGGCTCGGTTAGCTCTTTTGATCAACTTCAACCACCTTTCAGCTACATTTAGACATCTGAGTAGACCTCTTTTCACCTTTCCACAGCATGTTCTTGCTGCATACAAGGAAGGCAATGTTTTCCATCTAAACCAATCACATTTAAAAAAAAAAATTTCCTACAGAAGCCAAAAGTGGCAAGTTGATAGTTCTCAGAGCAACCACTGGATTTTGACTATTGTTTTTTTTTATTCCATTAACAAAAGTATTTTTATTTTTTTTATCTGTTCAACAATAAACTATCCATCCATCCATTTTCCGTTATGCTTATCCCTATTGGGGTCGCGAGGGGTTGCTGGTGCCTATCCACAGCTGTCAATGGGCGAAAGGCGGGGTACACCCTCGACAGGTCGCCAGTCTATCAGGGCAACACAGAGACAGACAACCATTCTCTCACACACTCACACCTAAGGAGAATTTAGGGAGGCCAATTAACCTAACAGTCATGTTTTTGGACTGTGGGAGAAAGCCGGAGTACCCGGAGAGAACCCACGCATGCAAAGGGAGAACATCCAAACTTTGTGCAGAAAGACCCAGGGCAAGGGTAGGACTTGAACCCAGGACCTTCTTGCTGCATGGCAAACACATCTAGTAGTCTGATTTCTTTAGAAAAAGGATTGTGAATTATAGTAGATCACATATTTACATTTTTAAGAGGTTTGCCTGCTTAATAAAAAAAAAAAGAAAGAAAAAAAAAAAAGATCTTTCAACTATCATTATTGGACAATGGCTTCAAAAGTTGGTGTGACAAGGGCACTCATATCATTGAAGATCTGGATGTTAACAATACTTTTGCTAGCTTTGAACAGTTATCCAGAAAATTTCGTCTGGCCAATAATATTTTTTCCCCCATACTTACAATTAAGGGATTTTACTTGTAAAAAGTAATTTTTTGCCAATTTTCCTAGGCTTCCCTCTCTGTCCTGTGTGGATTCCCTGTTAAGGATCAATACACTGAATAAAAGTAGAACATTATTTATTTATTCCTACATCATGGATAGCTGCTGCCTCCTCATTTCACATAATCGAGAACAATGGGAAAAAGACTTTTGGGTCCCGCTGTCAGACGAGGAGTGGGAATGGCTCTCAGTAGAATCCACTCTTCTTCCATATGTTCCAGCTAAACTATATAAAGCTAAACTAGCAAGAATGTTTCCAAATGTAGTCCCATTACTATGCCAATCTAGGTGTAAACAGACCCCTGGCTCATCTTATCATATGTTCTGGTCTTGTCCGAATCCTGTTCCTTTTTGGTCATCCTATTTTGAAGTCATCTCTAATGCTTATGCTTATGATGTTTCACCGTCTCCCTCGGGGTCTCGGATCCGACAGGATCTGTTCCCCCTGCTCTTTTACCGAGGGTCATTGCCTTTTCCTCCTTGCTGGCTAGACGATTGATTTTATTCAAATGGAAGGCTGCCACTCCTCCATCACACCATCACTGGATTAGAGATGTCATGCAAAATGTAAAATTGGAGGAGATCAGATGTACTCTCAACGGTTCCATCAATAAATTCCTCAAAACCTGGGACCCTTTAATAGCTTATGTGAACAATCTACCTGGTCTGGACCTGAAACTCTGAATGTTTACACCTACCCTTAAACTGTATTGTTGTAAGTAATGTTAAGTGCACTTGAATTACTTTGTTTTTGTTTTTTGTGTTTTAGTCTGTCTGTGATAAGTTGGTCATGTCATCCTGAGATCTAGTAGGTTTTTCTTTTCTTTTATTTGATGGGATTGATTTTCTTCCAAGGTTGTTTTTAAAAATGAAAAAAGGTTACTTGGTTGTTCTGTATTAGCATAGGTAATTATGAATAAAGTGTTAAAAAAAAGGAAAATAAAAACACAGTGTCCAAAATGTTTTGGGTTGATCATTTTTGTCTAGATTTGTGTGTGTGTGTATTTTTTAGCAACATGTACGTGATATGGCCCAATCTTGCTTTATTTAGCTAAGTTTAATAAATGGGTACGCCCAACTATGCTTTTCAATACTAGCCTCTAGATGTTCTTACCCTTATTTGCTATAAAATTAAAAACAAAAACCATGGTTGATAAAATATAAATACATTTTCAGTATAAAGAGCATTTTTAATTTGTATTTATCTTGTTTGACTGCATGCTAAGAAGTTTTATATTATATTTAAATCTTGACGAAAAAATATTTCATAATAGATTTGAGATTGATCTTTCCTGCATCCGCCACGAAGACTAATATAAAAAGTGAATAAATCAATGAAAGGTTCTTTTTGGCTCTGGTCAGCATGTTAGAAAACCTGTAGCTGCAGTAATGATGAACTATGACCTTGCAGTATGTTGTCTTTATATAAACAAATCAGTGAAGAAATTATAATTCCACTCTGGCAACAACAAGTATGACAAATACAGCACAATGTCATGTTTTGGAGCACATGTTGTTCTTTGCCCCTCCCGGAGCCTTTCCTCCAACAGATTTCAGCACTTTTTGCACATTCACAAAATGTGCTGACGTATTTTACCTTCAGGTTGTGTCTGTATGCAGCATCCAGCACAGCTGGCACCAAATCCTCAGCGGGTTCCCCATTGTCGTCAGCAAGGCCAGGAGGATACCAAGACAGTACCAGAACCCCTAAATACAAGGAAACAACACTTCAGTGTTTCACTCTTCATATTCTCACCCTTCTCATCTCTTGGTCATCGTGGAATCTATATTTACACATCTGCTTCTCATCTTAACCTGTCAAGTTGTGTTTAAGAGGACATATTTCTGCTGGGTAAAAAGGACTTTTCAGGGACTTCCATATATTTTCCAGCTAAAAAGCCACAAACCTTCAAATACATTCATATTCAATGAACCAAATAGAATGAAAGTTTTAATAAAAGTTTATTTATACCAATAACTTAATTTACTAATTGAAACACATGACATAGGTAAATTACACAGTCTGACGTTTCCAATTCTTTATTTCTGTTAATTATGATTTTCAACATAAAGGTAATGAAAACATTACATTTAATATAAGAATATTACTGACCAGTAAAAAAAAAAAAATTTAATACAGAAAAGGGAGTTTAGTGACAAGTATGTTTAATACCTGCTTAAAGGCGGCTTAAATGAGTCCTGTTACACATATTTTAATTTATTGAATACTGCTGTATAATTTGGAGGAGATGAACCTGATAGGCCAACATAAATGTATCCCTAATTGTGAAGCAGAATGAGAATAAAGCATGTTAATCGTTTTTTGTTTTTTTTTATGTATAAACACAAGTCTGAAACATATGACCTGCTTTTCTGTTCAGCCACCTTTTGTCTGATGCTCCTAAATAAAATCCAGGGCACCTCATTGCCTTTCACAGTCACTTAATTAGTTAATGGAGGCCACCTGTGTGTAATTTGATCTCAGCTGTAACACAGCTGTTCAGTTAAGGGCTCAGACCAGAAAACGAAGAGCATCAGTCAGAGAAGCAGCCATGAGGCTAAATGGTAGCTGTGGAGGGGTTGCAGAGATCCACAGGATGGGTTGAAGAATGCGCTGACAGAACAACTATTAGTCATTCGCGCTGCAAATCTGGCCTTGCATATGAGAGTGGCAAGGAGAAAAAAAGCCATTTTGAAAGAAAGTCCTGCTCAAAATAAAGCCAAAAACTAATATGTTTTGTCATGTTATTGCTTGAGGTACGACCCAAGAACAGACAAACATGTAAGTGAATATGTTGTATAATAAAATGAAGAAAAACCCTACAGACATGAAGAAAAGGGCAAGGGAAAATATTATTAGGATTAACAATATTTCTAGTGTTTTGTTTATTTAACAAATTAAAACGTATCAGTTCCTTTAATAATTACATTTATGTGCAGCTTTGATTTGATCTATTCCACAAATCCCTAATATAAGACAATCTGCGCTCATAACATGATAAAAATGTTTTTTTGCAAGGCACTATATCTCAGTCGCAGTGATCACTGGTTCCAGAGAGGAACTGGCGCTCCAGATATGCAAATAGAAAAATCCATTAAAGTTATTATAACGCAGCACTCACTGTATAAACAATGTGGCTGTTCCTATTCATTACTGCCTATGACAAAGAAGTGACAGAAACCCAGTTATCAGCTCAAATAGAAGTGTCCAGAGTTTGGCTGGTCATTGTTTCTAATTAAATGGGTGGTTTTAACTATGCATTAAGAGCCAGGCCTGCCATGGTCCATCTGTTAAAGTGATGAGTTTGCAGAGGATTGTATGGGCTGCTCATCAGTCCGGATGGTGTACAATAACCCAGTGAGCCGCGGGACAGAAACATCAGTCACGTGTACTCTAACACACGAGTCTGTTACTGGACACCCCGCAGCAGACCTCAGATGTCTTTTAGAACTGGAAAAGGTTTGGGAAAGGCAACAGCATGTACGCATTTATAATTTATGACACTTTTCAAGAACTACTTGAAAGTTCACAAACAGAGACACTGGATCTCGTTGATGATTTAATACTGTGTATCGTTTTACTGTTGGGTCTGTTCTTGAGAACGGATCTTTTATTAATTTTTATCTCTACAAGGAAGGCTGTTTGCAGTACCTTGCCAAAATATTCGGTCATTGAACGCCACATTTTGTCACATCACAACCACAAATCTCTATGTATTTTGTTGGGATTTAAAACAAGAAACAATTATGCACAGTGTGAGCCAATATTATCTAGCATGGGTGGAAATGGTGGGGGCTAAAATCTGAATGGCATGTGTATGTAAGTAAGTAAGTAAATCAGAGATATGGAGTATCAACAATTAAAAAAAATAATGTCAGAAAAGGTGAGATATGGGAAGAAAATGAAGATGGTTTTATGGGATCAAAAAGGCAGCAGGAGAAGTGAGAACTGGACGTAGGAGCAGAAAGAAGGAAATATTAATAACAAGACTAGGAGTTAGACATACAGGACTTAATTGGACACTTTTTGCAATATAAAGCACAATACGAGGAAATGTAACCGCTGTGGGTAGGATGAAACAATAAAAGATGTTATATACGTATGGGAAGTTAGGTTTTAGATTTTGCTTTATTTTTTGTTACATTGTGAATAAACTGCAAAAGACATACACAAATATAATCGTCTTTGTACCTAATATGCACTTAAATTAATCCACAAATCAGAAACTCTAATTGCAAACGATTGTTTGAGAAACAAATTTGTTCTCACAGTCCGGGGGTCAGTGAGCGTTTCAGTTTAGAGAGACAATTTTGCCCTGCTACAACACAAAATGTGTCCAGAAAACTTGTCCTGCCACAAAAAATGAGATTTTATATATAAATAAAATCTTAAATAAATTAGATGTTTTATTTTTAAAGCTAAAAAAATCAAAATGTATTTCCATTTTCAGATTTTAGAACTAAATAATGATATTATATATATATATATATATATATATATATATATATATATATATATATATATATATATATATATATATATATATATATATATTTACAAATAAAAGATTATTGTACGATAAGGCCAGCTGAGAGAATCATTTCCATAAGTATGGAAAACGGAGAAAGATAAAATATAAAGCACAGTTTGAAGCTCAAGAAATTGCTTTTAAATGCTTTGCGCCTTGGTGCTCCTCTGTTATAGATAACCAATGCAGATATTGAACAAAAATATACAGGAACACAGTTAAAATTACTCTTATTGCCTTTATAATTAAAAATGTTTCTGGTTTTATAAGAGCCACAGACGAGTGGCCAAAGAGCAACATGTGGCTATGGGGCCATCGGTTGCAGACCCCTGTCATAGTCTGTGGACCCCCCTAATAGCCTTGCCCCACTAGCCATTAGGGCTTTAGGTCTTTCAGGGTTTGTCTCCAGCCTTGCCACAGATCCAGTTGGATTTAGGTCAGAACTTTTACTATGCCAATCTAACATGGTATCTCCGGCTATTAGTTTGAGATTGTTGACCTGTTGGAAGGGGACTCTCCACCCTCGTCCTAAGTGTTTTAATCCCTCTATCAGTTTTTTTTTTCAGGATACCCCTTCTTTTAGGTCTATCTTCCCATGAAATTTTGACCTGCTTACTTGTCTCTACTGAAGAAAAGCATTCAAGTGGTTGGAAGGTTCTACCGCGATGTTTCATGTTGATGAGGTTTTGTTTTGAGCTTTGTGCACTGAGGGTAAAAGGGAAGACATGGGTGTTCAAACATATAAAACAGAGCCTGACTGTCATGAAATTTCAAAAGCCGGTGGAGGATGAAACATGGTCTTTGTGCTAAAGAATTAGCTGCAACATTTTGTACCAGTAGTGAGGGAGCCGCAGATGCCTGGCTAATTCCACTGCATACCACAGTGATCACGGATGCATGGATTACCATAGGCTAAAAAGATAAACTATGGTCTCTTCTGACTAAATCGCTGTCTCCCAATTTTTTCGCTGTGTCTCCTTGTTGGCTTGTGGTAAAGTGCAAATGGACCCTGTTATGTCTGTCTTCTAAAATGGCTTTCTTCTTGCCATTATTCCATAATGACCAGATTCCCGTGATATGCGACTAATAGTGTTTCTGTTAACAGATTTTCCCACATGAGTAATGAATCTGTGCAGCTCTTCCAGTGTCCCCATTAATATCTTGACTGTCTCTCTGAATAAGGCTCTTTGCTCTTCAGCCTGTTGGTTTAGGTTCATGGTTTACTATTCTCTCCATCATTTCAGGAGATTCTTTGAGATTTTCAAAGCTCGGTATTTATTTTACCTATTTAAAACGTAATCCTACTTTAAACGTCTTTACAGCTTTATCTCTGACCTATCCTATGTTTTGTATGGTCTTTGTGATGATGATTACTCACTAATGCTGTCTGTTAAACCTCTGAGTTCTTCATAAAACAGTTATACGGAGATTGTAGGTACACAAAGATAGATTCAATTTAAGTTGGTCTATCGCAGAATTTCCATTAAAGTATATTTTTTCGGTTGTAATATGACAAAATACGGAATGTTAAAGGAGTGTGCACAGTTTTGCACAGCGCTGTGACTCCATGAGGAAAACATGCGCAGTAACATGGGGGCTGAGAGTTTAGGGAGCTGTCCAGTCGATTTATGGTGCTGAAATGGTCACCGTCCCTCCAGATACATCAGCTGTCGGTGTAAACCTACACTCAGCTGTTTTTACTCCACCGGGGAGCAACTCAGAGCCCCATACCTGCTGCGGAGGCTCCGACCTGCTCCATGTGGGACTCCAACACGTCCGGATCCCGGGAGCTGTACGGATTCAGCTCCGGGTAAAAGCTGGAGGCGATGTCCTCGGGCGGCATGTGTCTTCCTCTCGGGTAGCTGGATGCGACCTTGGGGTCCCAGTGTGGAACCAGGATGTGGTCCCAGTGGATGTATTTCCCGTCCATGTGCGGGCTACCGTACCAAGTGTAATAAAAGATGTGAACGTCGTAGAATATGGTCCCTTCGGGACCGGAGTTGGACAGGGCGGCTTTTGTGTTGTCCCCGAGCGGGCGGGCTTGAACCGGGGGCGCGGTGGCTTCCCGGGACATCCTCCCTCCTAAGATCGGCAGGAGCTCCAAGCCAGGAGCCAGATCCGAGAAGCCGTCAGTAGGCTTCAGGGTCCTCAGTCCCATCAAAGTCCCAAATATGAAGAGGGTGAAAAGGAACAGGGCAACGCAAGCCTTCCTCCGCAGCCTTGCCATGGTTGGTAAATGTGTCATGAGAGGAAAAGGGCGAAAATAAACCTGTATCCAGATGAAGCGCAACTAAGAAACTGCAAACAACTCTCTGTGAGCGTCCCAGTGACGAGCCAGCTGAACTATGCATGACTGCAGTCCGATAGCAGCAGACAGTCTGGCGCAGTTTGGCGGATATTTAACTTTCCTTTTCTCCCCTCGCGTCTCATTTTGCTGAGCTGCACCAGAAACGTCCCAAATGACGCGATTGTTTACTAAGGGGGTGAAAAAAATTAATCGACCTTCAAAAATTGAAAACGCTCCTGTTTCCGCTGAGTGTGAGCTCTAGAAGCTGCTCCATCCCCCTAACGTCCAACACATGACCGGTGTCCCACAGCAGGAGTGATGCTCCGCGGTGTCGGTGTTTGAAAAGCCTCCGTGGTTGGCTGGTCTCTGCTTTCACCGTTTCTATTTTGGAAGCCAAAGAGGCGGGACTTGCCTCGTCATCCTTCAGCCTGAGTATGGCTGCATGCCCAGAATTTAAAGAATTGAAAAACGAGAAAGCGCAGTGCATAAACATTTAAAAGTATACGCAGTAGTTGCTAAATGGGTTCAAAGTATTTTTTTTATTTACATTTTAAGCGTTAAAACTCAGCTGGTTGCCTCTTGTAAAAGCGTTTGTGTTATTGCCACCTAGTGGTCATTGTAAGGGACAAGCGCCTTCTTGGAGGCTGATGGCGCTGAACGCGTTTAAAATTATTAATAAAACAGCAGAGACTGAATATGCTGGAATATGTTCAGAGCCATAAGCAATCAGAACCATACATCTTGACAAGCACCAGAAGTGTCACACACAAGACAAGCTTTAAACATGTGTTGTTGTTGTTGTTGTTTTTTGTTTTTTTGCACAAGTGATATATCAGCAGTAATTGTGTAAAACAAAACCTGTTATTTGATATTTAAAATGCCATGAGTAAATTGGACTGTACAGTCATTTTACTGAGTAAAACATTTCAATTCCCAGATTAAAATCTTAAAGGTTGTCTGTTTCCTCTCTCTTCGTGGTAACAATGGTTATGGTAGATGTATTATGGAGAAATGTTTGATATAAAGGGGATATTAGTTGTGTATTCTGGACTGGCATTTGCTAACTGATGGTAGTTGGAAGGAATCCTAACCAAATGTATAGGGACACATGCAGCTGTGGACTGGACCTTCTTATGCATCTAAATTTTTTGTGAATATAAATTGAATGATATATTTTTATTTTTTGTTTTAAGTTTCTGGCTCAGAGGATATAATTTGATTGAGATGAAAATGTTCCCGGAGACGTATTGCATGGAGGAACAGCAAAGTTTAAAACTGTATAAACTGATGTAATAAAGCACCTCCTAAAACTGCGGAGACTTTCTGTCAGCTTGCTGGCTTGAATTCAGCTGTGTGGTCCAGAAAATGTTGAATCACGGCCAAGACATTAGACGGCATTTTAGCGGCACTGACCTCCACAGTGTGAACGGTCTGACTTGCTGATATGCTATTAAATCATTTTTTTCTTATCCAATGAGTGCTTTAGAGTAAGTGAAACCTGTCGAGGCTTTTTCTTTCTCACTGCATTCATCATCTAATTTCCCTGACTTCTCAGACAATAAAATGAAACAATATAAAAAAGTGATCATTAAAGATGACGGCTCATGAGCATATAAAGTTACTTTATTGTTGTGTGAATGATAAAAGTTGTCATTTTCATTGTGTGGAATTATTGGCCATGTTTAAAAAAACCACTGTAGGAAAACAAACAGGATTTATTAACTTTTTGCATCATATTTTAATCCTCTAACAGCACTGAGAACTATACATCAACAAACAATTGAAAAGCTTTGGAAAAATCTAAAGCAGGGTTGGGTTATGAAACAGTTTCCAAAGTTTTTAACATCTCACTGTGCAATCCATCATCTAAAAATAAAGTATGGCACAACCGCAAGTCTAGCAACATACAGTCGCTCACCTAAACTGACCGATGGGCAAAAAGAGCATTAATCTGGGATGCAACGAAGAGACTAAATGTAACTCTGGAGGAGCTGCAGATATCCACAGCTCAGGTGGAGGAAGCTGTCGACAGAACAACTATTAGATATACACTCCACATGGCCAGATTTGAAGAGTGGCCTGAAAAAAAGTTGTTTTTGAAAGAAAGCAATAAGTTCTGTTTATGGTTTGCTACAGCTTAAAGACAACATGTGGCTTTCTGGCCTTCATGTAAAACTCTATATGTGATGAAAAACTAACACTTCACATAAACCTTAACGCACAATACCCATGATAAAGGCATGACGTGGAGACGCTCTTCTTCAGCCAACACCAGGAAGCTCATGAGAGTCAATAGAAAGATGGAGGAAGCTAAATAGCAATCGGTACTGAAAGAAAACCTGTTAAATGTCGCAAAAGACTTGAAACTTGAGGGGAACTTCAGCTTGGGACAACCAGTAGAAGTTTTTTAATATAGAATATATGGCACTTACCCCAGAGCACAACTATGTCAGGGGTAAGGGTCAACCTTGGATGGAGACAGGTGGCATAGCTGCAGTACTCAGCTTAGACCTGGTCAGAATTATTTTACACCAGTCTTAAAACCAATGGAGAGACTTACTTTAAAAAACAAGGTTAATTTATTAGGTTTCTTGTTAAATTCTTGACAGCAGAAGGAGAAACTCTCCAACATGTGAAAGAATCGTCTAGGAGAGCTCTAGATCTTAGATCAATGCATACTTCTAACATATGTTAGAATGACCAAAATTTATCAAATAAAAATAAAAAGTTGGGGAAGAAATGTAATATATGAACTGTAAGGTTATAAAATTATTTAAAAAAAAAGCTCCTGGGACATCTTTTTAAATTCTACACCTGCAACAAAAACAGACAATTTGATATGTATTTTTTTTAATTAGTTAGCAATATTAAAATACAGATGCAGAAGTCATAAACCTTTTGTTACAGAACTTATTTTTAGAACAAAAAAAGTAGTGAATCCATAAATAAAAACAGTACAAGATGCAGGTGAAAGCACCATATGGGGTGAATTTAGGTACAGATCCATTCAATAAATTAGAATATTATTGAACAGTAAAGTTTTATCAGTAACCCAATTCAGAATGTGAAATTATACAGATACATTACACACACAGTGAAGTTTTCAAGACTTAATTTTTTGTTCATTATGATGATTTTCCACTTACCCCTAAATAGGAGTGGACAGTAGTTCAATATTGATATATATATCACAATATAACTTTATTCAATAAAGTTGGTATTACATTTTCAATATTTCAATATATATTACAATCTATGATTACAGCATTTCACTGACAGAAGTTCTGGATTTTATGTAGTTTTGTGTGTTTTATTTTTTTAAAGCAAATATCTCTAGAATGTTTTTTTGGAGGAGTTTTATAAACATGCCAAAATAATTGTCATAAGTTTGTTCAGGCATCTGTAGTGGGCATTGTTTGCAGTCTTTGAGGCTTTTATCATTATGATATCATTATTATATTGCATCGACCAAAATTAAGAAACATATTGTGATATAAGTTTTGGACATATCATCCAGCCCTACCCCTTAAGAAAACTCAACATTAAAGATTAGAATATCAGACCAGACTAGCAAAAATAATAAATGTGGGCTGAATGAAAATGATGTCTAATACCTGCTTAAAGGTATTTTTAATCTGGCAAACGAGCCTCGTTGGAAAGGCTATTCTAATTTATGGAATGTGACATGAAGTAAGTTGGGACAGGATAAGTCCAAAGCCTTTTGCCCGTGTCTCAAAGACGATACGTGAAGGTTAGGGGTGTCATTAAATTGGCTCAGAAGTGTATTATCCGATTTATCAGATTATTAGATTTATGTCATAAAGGTAAGAGATTTTGACAGGTTGATACAACTACTACACTACTTCATATATATGAAACATGTATGATCTAATCATGCACCCGAACAACAAATTCTGTTCAAAACATGTTTAATTTTTTTTAAATCAGTAAATTACCTAATGAGATGTTAGAAATTAGGACAAAATGTTTTAAGCCCTTTGGAATGCCATTAAAAGGATATGAAAGGAAGTGTTGAACTAATACCTAAAAAGAGTTGGAGATGAACCTAGACATCAACACACCACAGAGATGTCTGCTACAGCTGTTAAGCAGCAGAAGAAAGAGGCTGATTTGCTAACTGAAAGAATCGTGTGATTAGAACATGCTGGAGTATCACTGAAGTAAAAGCTTCATTAGTGCAATAATAGTGTGGGTTTACACCAATTATATTGTTGCACATAGGTGGAACCTCTGCTTGCACACACGTTTTTACTTAATATTATTCCAAATTGTATAATTTTTCATAAGTTCAGATTTTTCTTTATAGGACGGCACCCTGTCTAATGAAAGAAAGTACAAAGATGGTTTAAGAAGCCAGTGAAAAATTAGTTTTGAAGAAGCAGGATGATGGAGGGAGAACTTTGGTTTTCCAGCCATAATCATCCAAATAGTCAGAAATAAACTAAATAAACGATATATCACTCTCTGTGTAATGAATTTACATAATGGGGTTTCCTCATTTTTGATTATATTCTGTTCTTGTCTCTTCCTTTGATGTTTTCACCAGTCCATGTGAATACAAGCAATATATATTCTGACGGCTTTTTTTTTTTTTTTTTTTTTGGCTGATCTGTTATCTGTTTACAATAAGCATTTAATTAGTGTTGACATCATTTTCTGTGTATCACAGTTTTTTCTGGACCACAAGGGGTCGCTGTTGTTGCATTGATAAGTTTCACTTACAGGAACCTCTGACAGGTACATCAGGCGTCAAGGAGACTTGAAATTTCTTCTTACTCCATGTCAAAGACCCAAATAAATTGATTTAATAAATGGGCAAAGTTAGTCTAAATATTATTCCATCTTTTTTGTGATAGCGTCCTGACATCAAAACATTTTAAAGCCTTTAAACACACGTGAAATGTCTATCTTATATTCTGACAATGTTTAAATAATTCAAAGAAATCACAGTTTCAGGTGTCAACTATCCTTTTACTTTCGGTGCATTAAAGACAACCTTAGAAATTAAATACAAATACAGAAAACCAAACAAAAGCATTAGTGTGCCTTTTACTTTCTTCTTTTAGATATAAAATGTTTATCCAATTTCAACAAATTTCGTTCGATAATCTGTTATTTGGAGTATTTTGCTTTGAATTTCTTTTCTAAAAGTCTTTCTCTTTTTTAACCCATCCATCCCTCCACAAAAGAGGACCCTAACCCTAAGTCAACATGTCAACCTGATGTGATCAATCACTATTGATCCATGAATTCGTTTGCTTGTTTTAATCAGCGCCATGTTGGTTTGATAAAACATCTTTTTTTAATACTGCATATTAGCACCTGGGAAGAAACCACTGAGGTTTACTTCATAAATTCCCAACTTGCATATTTGTATGTTTTAAATAACTCCTAGTCACAAAGGAAAGGTTGGATTTTAACTCCAAAGCAATCAAATAAAATTGTATTTAATACCATCAAATGCAAGAAAAGATTTGAAAGTTTGTGGTCATCTAACCTCCTTTTTCTGCAGTTAAAATGAGATCAGTGTAATAATAATGATTATAAATATTAGTGTTATAATGAAAGGGTTGATTTTAAAGCAGACAAAAATAAACTTTATTGCTACTATCAAATGCAAAAACAATTTCAACTTTAATATCTTTAACCATTGTCATTTTATCTGATTCCCTCTCTTTTTGTGAAACATGTAGAAAGAAAGAAAGAAAGAAAGAAAGAAAGAAAGTGAGATAATAATGAAAAATAAAATAGATGAAACATAATAAAACGAGTAATACGTAAATGGGTTTCAAATAAGTTTGATTTCTCGCTTCAAGTTTAGTTGAATAGAACTTAAAAACGAATAATATTAAGACAAGAAAGTTTTCAAAATCCCAGGTCGTGGTCTATTGTCATTTTACCAAATTTGCACTTTTGCTGCAAACATTTATGATACAATTAAACTGCAGAAATGACTAAATATATATAATATTCTGACCTCACTTAAATGTTACCCTTCGGCCCTTTTTTTTTTTTTTTTTTTTGCACAGGAGGCCAATTTCCTCTTAGAATAAATCAAGGATGATTCGGCACGTGTGGATACTGCGTTTTACCGCCGCCACCTCTCTGCTGCAGAAGTCCAGCTCTGGACGCAACATCAATTTATTCATCTTGTGTTGATTGGTCCTTCCATCACACAATGCATATGCATCCTTGGGGACTGTTATCGTGAATCACGTGGACATGACCGAGAGAGTGCGCGTGTGTGCGCTGGGGGGGTTTGTTGGATAAGAAATTATCATTTGTATTGACCAACAGTGCTGACCACTGCAGGGGAGCTGAAAGCAGCGATCCGGGAGAAAACAGCAGTGGGGAACTGGGACCGAGCTGGCCCACAGGCATGGCAGAAGGTATGTTTGGACGTCGGGACGCTTTTGCGCAGTTTTGTCTTTAAAAGCGTGGCCGGGGCGCCTTGTGGAGGGGGCAGGCTTTGGTGGCATTGTTTAGGATGTTATTGGGGTGTGAGGTGGTGGAAGTGGAGGTGGTGTTGGTGGGGATTCTTCAGCAAAAAAAAAAAAAATTCTCCCCCTCTCCACCCCTCATTGTTGAGGAGGGGGGGTTGCCAGCCCCCTTTTGTTTACCTCCCTCTCCCGCTTTCCCTCTCGCTGCGCAGCTTCTGCTTTTCGCAGCATTTTGCATGAAAGTGGCAATCTGTGCGGATTACCCAGCTTGAGGGCTGCAAGAAGAGGAAAAAAAAGAGAGGATATTGTATCTTGGGTGCTAATTTTTTGACTCAAGGCTGAGGCAGAAGACATGGGTTCCGTTTCTAACCAGGAGTTCCCAGGTGGAGTAAACTTCAGCAGCAGCACTTTGATGTCCAGAGAGTTAATTAAGCTGTTTTCTGATCGACTGGCTCTCCCGATTGTAATGGAGCGTTTTAAGGCTTTGTTCGCACACGCGATGGGCACTGCGTTCACACCCGACCGGTCAAATATGGTTACATTTGCTGAAAGTTTTTTTTTTTCCCCGCATGTTTTAAATGCCACTTTCTTTTTGCGCATGGTCCTTGAACGAGATTGCGCAACGGCTGGTTTTTAAATCGAAAATGCACAGCCAAGCCTGCGCAAGGCGTGCTCGGTCATTGATTCGTATCGATTACTGATCCGCAGAAATAAAACGTTTAAATCTTCTGCAAGTTTTTTTTTTTTTGTTTTGTTTGTTTGTTTTTTTCCCGTGTTGCTTTAAGTGATTATTTAAATGTGCAACGTGAAGTGACTAAACTGGTTTCATTTGCAGGAGTGTGCAAGACGGAGGGAGACGAGGGGCCGAGCGCAGAGGAGGACGCGCAGTCTTTCCACGGGGTCGGGGTGTGCAAGTGGTTCAACGTCCGCATGGGCTTCGGGTTCCTGTCCATGACCAACAGGGAGGGAGTGCCGCTGGACGAACCGGTTGATGTGTTTGTCCATCAGGTAGGTCTGGCCACTCCAACAAAGAAGTTCCGGATAGTCTTCTTCTTCTTTTTTCACCCCGTCTGAACCTTTTTAGGCCCCCTTGATCAATAATTATTGCTCACTCCTTTCACCTGTTTCTAATTCCACCTAATTAGTTTAGGTTTTGTCTTTTTTTTCCTTTTCTTCTTTTAGTCCATGCAGCTATTGAGTTTTTTTTTCCTCATAAAGGAGTCAGGCTTTAGGTGCGTAAAATTGAAAACTGACTCAGCTTTGCAGCCTAAGTACAAGCAGCTGATCAAATTTAGGACACATTTTTAGTTTATTTTAGATTGATGTGTGTTGTTGTGATTTTTTTCTTCTTCTTCTTCTTCTTTTGGAAAAAAAATATGTTTAGTTTGAAGGAATCATTGGGTCTCCTTTAGCTTCTTTCTTTTTTTTCCTAAGAAGGAAGATTAAAAAGGTGAAGGAGATACAAGAGGCTGGCTAACAGGGCTGGATTTAAGAGGATGTGGGCTCCTGGCCAGTTTTGGTGCCCTACCCACACATGCTTCCATTCAGTTTATTTGTTCAGATCAACTTTATTTCAGACATATATGTTTGGGTATTAGACCAATACAATCATGCTGACAGAATCAAATGCATGTCTACCCGACATGCAGAAACCCCTTTGTGTAGTTTTTCCACCAAAGTGGTTCTGGTGCTCGTGCTAGAGCCATTTCTTAACGGGTTCCTTAAAAGTACTGCCACCAAATCCTGTGAGCCAGGTCAGAGCCACATCATGGATTTACTATAACATAGCTAATTCAATAAATGTTCAATCCTCCCTCTGTTTTAATATTTTTTTTTTAGTTTTTATGTAAAGGAGTAATGTATGGCAGACAATTTACACTGAACAGATTATTAATCCCTGCAAACGGTTGACCCATTATTGCTGCCATCATTTTACTAACACTATTTTAAACGAAAAGGAAGGGCTTGTCAACACTTCACAATCACAATCTGTGGATCCCTAATCTGGACCAGAAGTGTAAAAATTTGGGATTTTAAAACATCTTCTGGATATTCTGATTGACTCAGGCTCCATCCGAATACCCTTAATAATAGCTTCTAGCTCCTGATCCTTAAACTTTCATGGGGTCAACAGTAAGAACTCTGGATAGGAAAGGAGCTTCGGACTGCTGTGCCGAATTCGGACAGCCTTTAAGACCGATGCCATTACGTGACGGAAACGCACACGGACGATGCAAGCCTTCCGAAAATGAACTACAAAGTGTGCGCTCTCTTCTCTTCGGACATTTCGTAGATTTCCGTGAGGGGGCTGTGCTGATACGTCATGTCACGCAACGGATTGTGGGATACCTTAAGGGTTCTTAGCGCCGGTAAGGGACGTCGGGATGTCCCTAGGCAAAACTAGCCGTGCTGGGAGGGATCATTCAGGCTGAGTTTCCTACCTCCTTCCTTACCGACTGCACTGTTCAAACAGCACTTATCATGGCGACTGCTGGCGCACTTCTGCTTTGACTAAAGAGTCCGTGCTCTATAAGGGTATTTGTTTGGAGCCAGAGACTTTAAGAACTGAATGTGAAATGGAGTTTATGGATTCATTGGACATGATCAGCAGTGAGCACATCTCCAGGCAGTTTATTGACCTATAAACTCCATAACTCCATAAAAATTAAAAAGAATTATAATGGCAAGATGAGAGATGGTGTGCCTGTGCTATGCTGATATTCATATAACATTTTATGTATTAAGATTGGCAGTATATGTATTTTTAATTGGATTAATGCCTAAACTAATCCCTGGAGTTTTAAAATTGTTACTTTTTGATTGGTTAATAGTCTCCATGAGCCTTGATTTATCTTCTGACAAACGGGGTTCTTTATATTGTCCCGGCAGAGAGTTGGGTCGGTCAAAGAGCATCTTTATCTGTTGTTTTATCAGACAGACTAAGACCTTGTGCTAAACAAGCACCAAACACCATCTTAGTACTGAAACCTGTTTGATGGGGAAGCAACACGGCGCATTACTCTGAACACACCATGCCCAAGGTGAAACAGGATGGTGGCAGCATTATGCTGTGGGGAGGCTTTTCTTCAGCAAAGACAGGCATGCTGGTTTGAGTTGATCAGAAGATAATCGGAGCTAAATGCATAGCAAGCCTGGAAGAAACCCTGTTTGAGGCTGCAAGAGATTTGAGACTAGGGTCTCAACCCTAAACATGCAGCAAGAGCTGTAGTAGGATTGGTTTATATCAAAGCACCTGGTTTAGAATGGCCTAGTCAAAGTCCAATTATAATACAGCGGGTCAAATTTAGTTGACTGTATTTTATGCCAGGCAATCTTAGAAAGCCTGGCCGATTGCGCTGAGACTCTGCAGCAATCCCTCATTCTGAGCAAGCATGCGTCAACAAAGGAAACCTTCACCAGAACTAGGCTCACTGGGACCAGACATCCTCTACTACTGGCTGGGGAAATGGAAGAGGGAGCAAACACACAACAAACCATGAAGGCATGGGTTCAGCAATACTTTTGATGCAAAGGGCAATAGAGTAATAGTTAAGTACACATAATCCTCAAGGTTATTTCTGTCCTTTTTTACTGAGTTCCCTACAAACAAGGCATAGTTATGTCACTCAGAAATGTGCAGCTGACTTGCATGTGGTGATGTAAGTCAGAAATGCAGTGATGCACTCACTAAAATATGCTAAAAACAAAGAAGGAGGCATGGAGCACATGGTTAAAGGAGCACCGGGCGAATTTCACTTTTCAAACCCAAGCTTTTAGATTTCATCCCTTACTACTCCCATTTTGTATTAGCATGCATTAAGCATTGCCTATCAGTCATTGTTAGTTTTTTTTTTGTTATACAATGATAAAATACGTCAACCCTCAAATCGTACAAACAATTTCATTTAATATCAATATCTGAAAAGTTAGTTAGACCTTATTTTAACTTTCTGATTCCAATGAGAGATCATGATCCTCCTAAGTAACTCCTCTGATGTCCTGATGTCCTATCCATATAATAGACTAGGATTAGAATTGGAAAAATTGTTATTAAATCACTGGTTGTCAAAGTACATGGTTGATTTTTTTTTTTTTTTAAAGGGAAAAAAAACTACTGCAGCTCAATTTTTTACCCACAAAAGTCAGGTACAAAAGATCTAACAGCATGAAATGGCAAAAGGGTGAAATGGCCATCATTAAAATCTGGTGGTTACTTCTGATGTGGGTGGGGTCAAGGGTTTTGGTTTGTGTCTGTTGTGTTTGAAACCTGGTAAATACTGTCTACATAACATCCATTTATTTAAAATGATATATTTTGAAGTCTCCTAACCCTCATTCACTACTCCGGTAAGCTCTTGGTTAAGTCTGGCCTGGGTTGCACATCTCAACAGGCTTACAGCAAAGCTCCAAAGCTGCACAAAAACTGAGAACATATCAAATAAAAACCATTTATCACCGCTCCACAGATAAAAAGTAACAGTCGGTTTAAATCTATTTTAACACAGCGCCTTTATTCTGAATCGAATAACATTTTGCCAATTAGGCTTCAGATTCCTGAAACAGTTTAAGTAAAATATTAAATCTTATTACTTTTCTCATCACTATAGAAATTAAGATGGCTCCTCTAAACTGTCAAGAAACCAAAATGCATTTTGCAATTTCTGCTGGAACAAAGAGGAATTGGAAGATAATTAAGTCTGATCGTTTTAAACATATGACAAGCAAACTGTGGGCGTTTGAATATTAAATAGTGGAGTAACCGAAGGAACTTCTACTCAGGGCCTCGTAGAGCCTTGGGTAGCCTCTGGGTGACACAAAGGGAGGTACATTTTCTGCCTTGGTTTCGTCTGTGTGAGCGAGCACCTCCACTTCTGTCTGATAAGATAAAGGTTTAGCATGTGAATGAGAGGAATCCCCACTAGCTGCTCATTCACCTCAAAGTTCCTGTCATAAAGTGATTAAAGGCTCTCTGCTGTCTGCTCAACCCCGCCACCCCCTCTCCCTGACTATCTTAGGTACATTTCCTCGTTCACACGCCACCAACCTCTTGTCTTGGGCTGTGAAGACATTGTGCACATTTGCATTGAGTTTGCATGATTTCTCATGCAGCTCCCGTTTCACTCTTTCTGCCTTCAGCCCATGATGATGCATACGGAGAGATGCCATTGTGAGATTTACCTGAAAGCTACAGGAAGCTGGCTATCTTATTACTCATAATGCAAACCAAACTGTGAGTTCAGCTGGGGATAGAAACCTGCAGTTTAGAGCTCCAGCAGTTAGAGAGTTAAAGCCATTAGAAACGCAAGGTGGTATTAATGTATTATTCTGCAGAACTGCCCTCTGCTTGCATAAAGTCCTAGATCCGTTTCAGATTATAAAGCTTTGAAGTTACCGAATTAGTTGTAAACCATTTGGAGCCTGATACAAAAAATAATATGAAAATGTTTGCTTTGAATTGTTTTATTGGAAACAGAAAGGTGTTTTTTTTATATATATATATATTACCTGGTGTCTGGATCTTTTTTTGTATCATAATTGCCACATTCAGTATTTACTGATATGTATTTATTGTATTTCCCTCTCCCCAACTAAAAGGATAAAGATGCCATTTTTCTAAATTAATACTAAAAATAACTGATTCACTGGCCCATTAAGTTTGCTGAAACATCATAGATGATGCATACATGTTCATGACAGTGCTGGCATATTATTTTTCTTGTTGTATCACTGAATGAAGAATTAATTTTACTAATAATCAGTTTTATAGTATATTTTATATGCTATAAACATTTCCAAAGAAGGACTTTTTAACTCCACAAATACTACTGTGTGCAACTAGAAGGTGTGTGCAACTATCTTGGACTTCAAATAACACAATAGTTATTTGAAGGCAGTGCCAACTTTATTTAAGAGACGGAAGTCTCAGAAACATGTGTATCAGAAATGATGCATTTGGCTTAAGGAGGTAAAATCTTGGACGAGAAAGTAAGTAAAAAATAAATAAATTAGAACTTAGTGGTGGTGTTCAATTTTCTTTCTGCAAACTAATGACTTGACTCAGAGTTTTTTTATTTTATTTACCACAGTATCTGCAATTAATTTCAGGTTATAGGCTTCGAGCATGCTGAGTTTGTCTTTTAAGACCTTTTTATGAAACGAACATGTTAAAGTCTACTACAAGAGATTTGTAAGAAAATTCAGTCTTAAATGTAACTGATTTATTGAATGCTTCTAAAATAAAGATTTTTGCGATATTACTAGATTTCAGTCTTTTTGGATTATGATTGATATTTGAAGCCTTTCCCATTGTGTATTTATCCCGGTGTCGTCAACGGAATATGCTTAAAGACATCTGATGCGCTGACCTATAAAATATACCTGTATACCTAAACTATCACATGGTACACACATTTCCCCCTCAGTTTTCCATCATTTAAGTGATCTTTATGTTAAAGTGCTTCTAGTCAGCAGGCTTGAAAATGAGTGTAGAATTTTGTACAGAAGGAAAGGAAAAATATCAATTTTGGTAGAAGCTCCAGGAATACACGTTTCAAAAGATTATGTGTTTGGCATCATAAGGTGGTAAAGCCATAAATCAAAAGGATAACTTACTGAATTAAATGGGGTTTTGTGAGTTGCATCAAACTAAAAAGTAGTAATTTTCACTTGTTTTATTCCAGCAAACTAATAAGCATGCGGAGAATATGGGAAAAAAGAAAAGCCCTCTATCCTAAAATTAGCAGCCACGCGTCAAGGAAAAATTAAGTCCCACGGTTCGCTGGCCTTTGTGCCGGGGGACAATGGAGCCATGCATCCGAATCAAGCACCCCTCAGCCATGCCCCGAGCCCCTCTTTGTCCTGGCAGAAGTCCTTCCATTGTCCCCCTCCACTCTGATGTCTTTCTTTGCCTCA
Source organism: Fundulus heteroclitus (assembly GCF_011125445.2). NCBI lineage: Eukaryota > Metazoa > Chordata > Actinopteri > Cyprinodontiformes > Fundulidae > Fundulus > Fundulus heteroclitus. The sequence continues at coordinate 34,961,133 of NC_046363.1, forward strand.
CTTCGCTTCCAGACATATTCTAATGTAGTTTACTCTAGACCCCACAAATGGCACCTCCGCATCAGGTCCTTGAAGGATAAAAAGGAAAAAGAACCCCCCACCCTGATGCTTTACCTGGTTTGAGTGGCCGTGTGGTAGGTGAGGTGTGGGGGTGGTGTGTGTGTGTGTTTTTTCACAATCGTGTTTTGAAGCCGCGTTTTACCGATTTTAATCCTTGTTTTCTTTGAAATTTTATCTTGTTTTGTGAGAAACCCCTATCCAAAAAAAAAAAAAAAAAAACCCTCTACTAACAACGAGCTGCGTGTTTTGTTTGGTTCCATACGGTTTTGACCAACAAAGAATCCAGACGTTTTGTTATAAGACACACAAAAGGACAAAGCTTCGCTCCAAATTAGAATCAAAGAAACGGGATTATCGCTTTATCAGAGCAGATCTGCTAAATTAACGGATGGCTGTTCTTGTGTCAACAGTTTGCGGCCTGCGTGACAGCTTAATCTTGCTATCCCACTCAGGGATTTTTGAATCAAGGGGTTTCCCGTGATGCATTAACCAGTCTGAGGTATTTATCCCCAAACCTGCGCCACACCTTCTTTTTTCTTTTTTCTTTTAACTTTTTTACCTCCGTCTTGGAGGTGGAAACGCTCTTTACCTCACATTAAGGAGAGGACTTCTCTTCGCTTTAGGTGAATCAATAAAAAGGCAGTTAAACATTCAAGCCTGCAGGCCCATTGTTTATTAAGTAAGCAGATCCACCTAATGTCATCAAACCTGTAACAGAGTGAAGTTATCAGCTCCTTCCCACACATACACGCGCACACACACGCGCACACACAAAAAAAAAAGATCTTGTGTGATAACGGTGCTATCAAGGCGAGATATTTGTCATTTGAACTCCTTGTCGGTTTATATCTTTTCACATCTCTCTGCCAAACAACTATCCCAGGAATGTCACCCTGACCCCCAGCCTTCACAGAGAGATGCCTTGCTTACCGTGTCACCCCACCCCCAACGCCAGCACCAACCCCTGCATCCTGTAGTTTAGGGTTAGTGGTGGTGGTGGTCAGTGTGTTAGTGGAGCTTTGTGATGTGGGTGGGAAAAAAAAGGGTGGGGGGTGGGGGCGGCCGTGTGGAATGCTGTTCCTCTGGTGAGGGTGGGGGATGAGGGAGAGTGGTGGTGGTTGGGGGCTGGTGGGGGGGGGGGGGGTATCTTTGTCAGGTTTATCTCTTAAATGCAGCAAAATACGGAGAAGAAAATGCAGCGTTGTGCCGCCGCCGCTGTTGTACTGTGTGGTGATGCGAGAACCGGTTGTAGGGTAGCAACAGCAAGCTTTGTAAAGCTCGTTTATTAGCTCGTAGGCACGCCAGACACTTGATAAGAGCCGTCGGGCTTTGTCAATATCATACAGGATACGTTTGGGTGTCAGGCTCTCTGCAAGCTCACCGTGGAGGCAATCTGCTCAATATTTTAAACATCAACATCCAATATTTTCGCCTACTAACAAGTTGTAGAGTAATCAATCTCCCCCCAATCCCCCTCCTGTTAGATGTACCGGGAGATGCATGATTCTCATATCTGGAGTTTCCCCCCGAATCACAAAATGTAAAACCTGAACGACCTCCTGCTTTGTTTCCTCTCAGAGCAAGCTGCACATGGAGGGTTTCCGCAGCCTGAAGGAAGGCGAAGCGGTTGAGTTTACCTTCAAGAAGTCATCGAAGGGCCTAGAGTCCCAGCGGGTTACTGGGCCGGGCGGCATCCACTGTGTCGGCAGCGAGCGGAGGCCCAAAGGCAAGAAAGTCCAAAAGCGCCGCTCAAAGGGAGACAGGTGAGTGGAGGCATACTGGGAGGAGACACGTCAGATACTTTAACCAAGGATTTTAATAAGAAAGAGAGGGGGAGGACCATTTAAATAAAAATAAAAAAAGTCATACACTTTATTCAACCTCCAATACCATGGAACCTCTTAAAGATAAGATGAAAGTGTTTAAATGAGTGCTGCACAGTATCAGGAAAATAAATATTTGACATAATATACCCTAAAATTGCGATATTGATTATAGTTAACACACGCATGTTTTTCTGGCTCTTCTTTCTTTACAATTTCTGTGTCCTGGCCACTTTCTATGAGCTTTAGCACCTCAGCCAATAAGATGCATATAAAGTGTCGTCGTTAACAATTTGCAAAGCTTGAATCCATACCACTCCTACCAAATACTGTGTCCAAGCAGTCCTTTGTGATCGTAACATTGCCCAGGCTGATAACTGCGCTTTAATATAATGTGCTGCCCTAGTGGAACAATGTATAATAGTATATGCAACAATTATTAAGCAGAAAGCTTTCACATTTTATAAATCTGGCGGTAAATTCAATAAAACAAAATCCCAGTTATTTTCTAAATGTGGGGTATTTTGAAATATCTTTCACAAAAAGTTGTACATTTTAGAATTTCCGTCTTTAAGAGAAATCAGAGTGGAGCATGAGAACCTCTGGAGAAAATAGACTTAAATGTGCTTTAACCTTTTAAAGTCTGATATGTTAATGGCCAGAATGGCCTATTTATTTAATAATTTTCACATGTTTTTTTATGTTACCAAATGATCCAAACAATTTCACCTCAGCTTTTCAAAATATTATAAGATGAGATCAGTTTAGTTTTTGGATTATTTTCTAAACATTATATATTTAGAGGGTAGAAAATATATAAGACTTAAAATAGAAGGTTTTGGAAGAAATTGGCCACTTTCTTGGAATTGGGTATAAGTATCGGAAATGTATGAATCAAAGCTATCTTTGGCGTCACAGAAATAAGTCTTGCTTTCAGAATGTGTATATTAATATACAAAGTATTCCTTTCATAGACACATTCAAATGCACTTCTTCCATTCTGTCCAATTTAGTTTCATTGATTTAGTCTTTTTGCTGCAAAAACGTCATTTCAGGTGTTTTTTTTCCCCCTTTTTAAAAGAATTTCTTTTTAAAAAAAATAATTGGCAAATGCAAAGTCATAAGCTGTTAAAATCATTTCTAAAAACCATGCTTGTCCAAACATCAGCTAATAAGAGCTCAGTCAGGGGAGAAACGTGATCTTTTGTCTTCAAAATCAGTTACAATAATGTTGCTGTGAAGTGTTCATGATTTTAGATTTTTTTTTGTGAGTTTTGCCTGGATCGGATGTACACTGGTGCTGCGGTTTCTCCTCATTTTTGTGCCTTTCTCTGGATCCCAACCCCCCACTTGGGGCTTCACCAAGGGTCACATCAGCAGGGCCTGACGTGTGACCTGGATCAATAACTGTTTAAACCTGCTCGTCCCTGGTGAATTCAGATCTGCCCACTTTCTCCCTTTTCCTACCAACCCTCTTCAACAGAAAGAAGTTCTGCTCCAAATCCAAAATAAACAACTTAAAGACAGACTTAAATTTCTCATTACGTTTCTTCAGATATGATAGAAGTTTGTAAGTTATTTATTTATTTATTTTTAGGGGGGGTTAAAACGTTATACATACATGGATGTATGAAGCCATGCAGCAAAAAAAAAAACCTGCACATCTTAACTTTAACCAGATCCACGTCTTGAGGGTAAGACAACATCTAATCTAATTAAGATCTGATTGCTCCAAAGGCAGAAAAAGGCATGAAGAGATTTCTGCACAAAGAGGGAATTAAAATGTATAATTATCTTAGAATCCAAAGATGCACTGAAAGGCAGAAATGTGGCTCTTATCGGGAACAACAAAGAAGGTAAAGTGATCAGGGTTTGCAGATCCCTCTGGGTGTCACTATGATGCAAGGTTAGAGGTGTATCAACTTCACCGCATGTCAGTTGTGATTACAACCAGAGCGAAGTGAGTGTGAGAACAGAGATCATTATGCCCTCAAAGAGTCCTGGGAGGCCGCCGTGGTTCAATACATCCCCACAGATCTCTCTGATTCCTGGATAAGACGCGTTGTTCTCCTCATCACTTCGGGTTAGGCAACCCAGGATAGCGCTGCATGGATTGGAGTTTGATTAACTGATTGCATTTTGAAAAACAAATAGCTTGTATTTGTATATGAGTTTGAAAGCACGCTGTGATATTCTTTACTGCAGCTCTTCAGTTTGAGTTTTCACCTTTTTTTTTTTTTTTTTTTTTCCCAGAGAAAGCTGCAGTTTTGTTTTGGTTCACATCGCCGACAAACTCGCGTATCTATATCACTTCGGGAGGGAGAGAAAAGTTCCTGTCCATTTAATTGATAACAGATGCAGGAGCCCGGGCAAGGGGCATTAAGGGTCATTGTTGTCATAGCAACCGCGTATGAATAAAAGGACGGAGGGCTGGGGGCTTGGATGGGATTGAAGGGAGGTTGGAGGTCAGGGTTCAGAGGTCATTACTGCAGCTTTTTTAGACAAAGGGACCACTTCCACTTTCCTCCTGATGGATGCTGATGTGGGGAGCCTCTGTGATGGTGACGGTATAGACCTTGACACCGCTCAAACAGCCAGGGCCACAAAGCCAACCTGTCCCCTCTGCAGCCGCCCCTTCCAAACTTCATCTGCTACCACAAAGGTGACCGGGGGGGGGGTGGTGGAGGGGGGTCCTGAAGAGGCACCGAATAACCGCCCACCACCCATCTGTCTTCCACCCCTGCGCGCGTGGCTATTCTATAGATGATGTTGAACAGCAGTGGCCGATGGCAGCCTGATGCCTTTAACTGACCCCCATGCATAGAGTCTTTCTAAGTTCAACGGTGCTGACACGAGCGCCACGCTTTGATTAAACTGGCCCCAACTGGACTTGTCTCTCAGTGACAAATGGCACTAACTGCTCACGACTCTCAGGAAAAGCCTCCAGTAACTTTACCAGACCAATGGTTAAACATATTGGATATTTAAGGAGATTTTGTACAATCTTATTGGTTAAGCTGCGGTAACTTCAATGACAAACAGTTTTGAAATCTTCTTAAACCTTGTCCTTGAGGTTTTGCAGCGTCCCCTCAAATGCCCTTTGAGTTGATTCGTCAAAAGTCAAACTGTTTAGTGTGTGTAAGATTGCCACCTAGTGGCGGAAATATATAACATCGAATCCTCCTTAACACCCAACAAAGGGCCTAGGATGCTAATGTAGGTTTTTTTTTCTGAAGGTTTATGGTAATATACGTGCAAATTTTTGACTTTAGATAAAATTATGTTTCAGTTAACCAAAAATGGCAAATAATAACGGGATTTTAATCTATTTAGATAAATATGATGCACTACAACTGGTTTGCAGATATTTTCTTTTTAGAAAAAGACCAATATCATTGTCTCTTTAAACCATGTGTAAGTAATATTTTAGCAGTTTCAATTGATAACATTACATGAATGTAAGAAAGTTATAATAAGGGCTACTTCAACATGTGATATAACTCAGCTTTGAAATTAGCTTATTGTTTTTGCATTACTTAAAATGCATAATTGCAGCATAGTAATGAGCATGGAAAAATATATTTTCATTAAAATAATTGCGTTACTCCTTTCTGAATAGCTGCCCTTGTTTTTTCGAATAAAAATCTGAAAAGTGTCACATGCACAACTGTTGATTCCCCTTTGCTCTGATACCCCTAAATAAAAAAAAACAGTGCCTTCAGAAGTCACCCACTTCATACTCTGTATACTAGCAGCTGTTCTGTAAAGGCCCCAGCAGGACAAGAGACCCAAACAGACAGCCAAAGCTATGATGGAATGGTTTACTCCTTTTCATGTGATAGAATGGTCCAGACCTAAATCCAACAAAAAAAAATGGAAACAATTGTTTTGAAACTATAGTGCTCAAATTTCCCTTTGATTACACTCGGTCAGAAAAATAACAAGTGTTAATGCCCATAATGTTTATACCAGCTCTGCTGAAAAGGTTGCAAATAATCCAAATTTACTCAAAAAGGGTGATTTAGTTTCATGGGAGGGGTTCTTTTTTTAGGTTTATGTCAAATGTAACCGCTTTGCATGCGTTGTCTTGCAGGTGTTATAACTGTGGAGGCCTAGATCACCATGCCAAAGAGTGCAAGTTACCACCTCAGCCCAAGAGGTGCCACTTCTGCCAGAGCATCGACCACATGGTCGCCAGCTGCCCAGTCAAAGCACAGCAGTCCTCGCCGGTTTCTCAGGGAAAACCGTCGCCGTTGAAAGGAGACGAGGGGGAGCACAGCCAACCGGCGCTACCTCCCGAGACCTCCGATTAAACGGGAGATCGGTCCTCGCCGAAGCACAGAAGCCAATCAAATTGCTTTGACGGTTGAGTAGGGAGACACAATCCCCCTCCCCAGCAGTCGAAGCTGCTTTTGGAATTACCTCAGGTTAAAAAAAAAAAAAACACTCATGAAGAATGTTTTGTTTTATTATTTTTATTTGGTGTAACACTCAGGAATACTGCTTCATTATTGCACTCAGAAAGGTTAAACGGTGTAACGGTGTAATCCCTGCTATCAGGAGCGTGTCGAGTCGGTAGAGATAACACTGAAAGGCCTTCACAGGAGGTTGCGGTTTTAAGCAACTGCACATTCCTTGCGAGCTTTATGTCAGTCTCTTTTGCATTATACTCGAGGTGTTGAGAATCGACCTAAACTTTTGCTGCCTTACCATTCAGTCTCCTTCCTGACTGTTACACCTTACTGTCGACAAAGCAGAGATGAACCCTGCAGTGTCTCTGTGATGAATGTTAGCTCACGGATCAGGTTGGGGGGGGGAGGGAGAGAGGGAGGGAGGGAGGGAGGGAGGGGGGGGGAGAAAAACAGAAAACGGGTTTAAGGGTATAGGTGTAGGCAATGCACTGTAGTGACATTTGCCAGTATTGCTGTTGACCATCCAGATTCCTGGGGCCAAATGAATGTCAGACCAAAAAGTGTTTTCCAGGTTTTGGTCGGTTGTTTTTTTTTTTTTTTTGTTTTTTTTTTCATTTTTATTTTTGCATTTCATCTTTTTTTTCTATTTTTTTTTTTTATATATATATTCAGCGTTTTGCTGGCTGTTCTGGTCTACCTCACTAGTGCACGTTTGGTCTGCTATTTATAGATATCTGATTTTAGTTGGGATTATATCAAATCCTTTTTGCACTACAGAATGTATACAGGATAGAAGTTCTCCATCAGACACCACCTGAAAGAGTAACTCAATAACCTGGCCCTGCGGCGACTCGGCTCCACACGCCGCTGCGCTCAAACGGGCGTACTTGTGAGACCTGAGAAACTGAAACCACTCTGTGGTAGATGGGTTAAAATCACGAGGTCAATGGATTTCTAAAGCACGCCTTTCATTTTAGCCAAATCTGACAGCACAAAACCAATGATCTCACCTCATCAGTGGCTCGGTCTGTTGCTTCGTTTCGCGACGCTGTGCCCAAATATCGGAAGCTGACAGACATTTAAGGGAGAATACCGGGTTTAAAGCTCCAGGGTAAAGTTGGGAGCGCTCTTAAGTTTTGTGATACATAATTTTTAATCTTTTAAGTATAAAAACACATCTTCATCCCTTACAGAACTACAATAAACTAGAACAGATCAGTATAGTAAAGTATATTTCAGTAATTCGATTCAAAAATAGAAACTTGTTAAATAGATTCATTATACACAGGGTGATGTATTTCAAGTGTTGCATTTTTGTTCATTTTGAAAACAATTGTGGTATTGACTAAATGATAATATCACACGAGACAAATTTAAATAAAATATTTAATACAGAAATGCCTGATGAAAAGCATACCTACAGTTTACATTTTATGGACTCAAAGATGCCACGGATTTGATCAAACTGTGGCAGCGCAGAGGTGTTAGGGAAGCCCAGCATGCATTAGGAGCGGCCTTTAGCTTGTCTGCATTGCTGGGTCTGACGTCTCCTCTTCCTCTGGATAACACCTCAGATTCTTGACAGGCAGACGATTATACTGATCAATCAAGCAAAGTAAAATCATGGTCATTAAGTCAGGAAATTATACTTTTGGCCCAGTGGGTGGGTGCCAAGTGCTGGTGGAAGATGAAAATCAGCATCACCATAAAGCTTCTCAATTGAGGGAATCATAAGGGACGGTAAAGGTTCCTGTTAGACAATCCCACTGATGTTCCAGATTCCTCTAGATTCTAAATTTACAAATTAAATGCAAAATTTACTTTGATCTGAAAAGAGGACTTTACCGGGCAACAATCCAGTCCTTTCCCTTTAACATGCTTACATAATGGCTGGTTCAGGATTGGCTCAGCAACACAACATGCTACAGTTCTAGCCCATATTCTGAATTTTCTGCAATGGCTAGCCGCTGTTCACGCCCTGTGAATCTACCCCAAACTCATGAATGGGCTTATTTTTTATTTTTTTTTTGCAATTCACTCTTATCTGTGGGCATCCCTGTTGGTTGTGCTCTTTGTTTACCACACTTTTCCTTCCACACAACTTTCCATTAATATCCTCTGATACCGCACTCTGAACAGCCAGATTTGTTAGCAGTACCTTCGTTATGGATTATCTCTGCTGAGAACGTCAGTGATTTTTCTGCTTGGCACCTGTCAAGTCCCTATGGTTGTGTTGGCAATAACATTTCCATATTAAAAATATACTTTTATTACTATTATGTTATATAGTAATTTCCTGAGCTACTGAATTTTAGCTTTTCAGTGGCTGTAAGTCAGGATAATCAAAATGAACCGAAACCAATCCCTGATTACAACATCCCTCTGTGTGTAACGAAGCTATGTAATCATTTTCCCTTTTTTGAATTGACTTAATGACATATTTTGTCTATTATTTTCAAATTTATTGAGATGCAAATGCGCTTGCAGGCAGGTCAACGAATAAGCCTGACCTATAGATGGCAGCAAAATTCTGCTTCTTGGCTTGAAGTCAGTTACTCTTCCTTCCTGGGCCTTTTTAGGCATCATCATTTTTTTTTTCTGAATGGAGTTCTATCTCTATTGGCTGATCTGTATAAGACTGTTGCTTTATGACTACTTTAACTTCGATTTGACAATTTGTTTTTTTAGGATTACATTGTACGAACAACAGCATAAATACTTGACCTTCTACTGAATTACTGAGGGCTCCAGCTTGCTCTACCCTGGATGCGTAAAATAAAGGAATGGAAATGAGGCGGAATCACGCACGAGGCGTCTCGTGAGAAGGCTGCTGCTGCTGTTGTTGTTGTTTTATGTTCAGTTTGAGCTATATCTAGGTAGATATTTAAGACACTGTAGGCTTTTAGCTCAGGAGCGCACCCAGCCTGCAAGGAGGAGCATGTAGACCTAGCTAGTCAATCAGCATTTTACTCCCGTTTTACAGGAGATGCTGACTGATAATTTAACACCCGATTAATATATATGTAAAATTATTCTAAAGTCTTTTTTTAAGAAATGCATACTACTTATTTATTTTCATCCAAAAGCATCTTCTCCCTGTGCTCCTTTTTTTGAAGCCTAAACAGCATGTTTGAGTAGAGATCATCGTATAAAACTCAAATGGGACAACAAAAGCTTGAAAAATATCTGGTTTACTATCTTAACATCATGGTACTCTTACTGGTGTGTACATATGTGCTTGAAAGATCATTCCCTTAATTTAATTTGGCCTGAACGAAGGGTAACAGTAATATATTGCTACATAACAGTATGAATGCAACACATACTGTGCAGGTACATAGAATAATGAAGACTGATCTAAACTGTGAGGATTTTCTTTGCCTTGTATGTTTTATTATTGATTTTTTTTTTTTAAGTATATATATTTTTAGTGCACAACGAGCCTTTTGGAGGAAAAGCTCATTGTTATTCCTATCTATGCCAAAACTAATGCAGTGCCACTCTGCACTAATCATGTGTAAGATGCATTAATATGTTTTCTATATTTTCGTTTTCATTGCGTCTGAATATATGCTGTGGTTTATTGCGAGCTGCAAAAAAATACCTCATCTCTCGGGCTCATCTCAGGATTTGCTAATCTGAAAACTCAGGGATGGTTTTAGATACAATTGAAGGAGTCAAGGAGTGTGCTTTCAAGAACGAGCAAGGATTAAATGCTCATTTTACAAAATGTGAAAAAAATGGAACAAAGAAGCTAAATGGCTTTGGGAGTGTCTTGGCTCTTCTGTCTTTTTACTTTTACACAATGAAAATGTATTGGAAGATTTTAAAAGTTTTGGTCAGGAAAGCAGTTTTGCCCTAACATGGTTTATGGTGTTTTATGTCCTCTTTTGCCTAACACGAAGAAAGTGTTCCGCTATTGTTGTATTTTCTCCGCTGGTATCGTTGTAGATGGGGATAAAAGTAGAGTATTTTAAAGGGACTGGGGCTAGTAGTATATAAACGTTGTCTCATCTCAACACGTTGATAATTGGTGTTTCAGACTATCAATGCTTATGACAAAAAGAATGTGCTACAAATGACTTAACACACAAATTACTACTTCGATTCGAAGTAGGTTCTCCACAACTTCGGGTATACAGTTAAATAATTTTAAGGTTTTAATGTAGACATTTGAATTATTCCACTCAATATAAGAATGGTCCTGACATTAAATGAAGAACGTTGCTTTTCTTTGCTTTTGTTTTGCATCGTATTGTCATTTTGAATTCAGTGTTTACAGCTATAGTGCCAGTACGTCCTTCAATGTGAACAGCTTACTGCCGTTTCTGTCTGAGTCACTTATGAGCGCTGATGACGTCATCCGTTAAACTGACTTTAACCAATGATTCCATGTACTTTTCAAATTTGAAGTGTATTGTTTTGGGGTTAATCAGTTTTACTTTGTTGTCTCAAATTAGAACCTTGAAACACAAAGTTCATGTGTATGTACCAGCAGGTTTGGCCCCAACAACTTTATTGTCAGGTGCTTGATTTCTTTAAAATTCAACAACTTGTCTGACTAGCTATGGGCAACAGTTGAAGCAGATCAAGGCATTGTGGTTGTTGTTTATTTTTTTCTTTTTCTTTTTGTAATCATCTTGTTTTTGACCATCAGCCAGTTCATTTTGTGGTGGTGTTGTGTTTTCTCAGGCGGCTTTCTACAGAGCTAATTTCCGAAAAATGTGCATTTACTATTAATGAATGTATTAGTATTTACTGCCATGAAACTGTCAATTATCTTCAACTCAGGTAATTTAATGACTATAGTCTGTAAGTGATGAGCAGCATGTGAGATTTTCAAAGTAATATTGTGATTATGTTTCTATATGTAAAATTTTGCTCCATTTCATAATAAACATGTCAATAATAATCCAAAAAACCAAAGAACAATATATTGTTCAGCAGAAGTTGTACTTTCCTTTGCTTCTAAGATTATGGTCAGTCAAGATTCTTACACATTTCTTACACATTTATTCAGACACTAAATCTCCAAAAAAACAAAGCCTAATAACATATATAAAAGATTGAAAACTTGTTGACCACAAGTTGGAGTTGGAAAAGAGAATAAAAAATATTCCTAACCTTCAAAACTAGTTAAGAAATGTGCCAAGTTAAGTATTAAGTGGGGATAGAATAGAGACAAAGTGTGCTGGCTGAGGTGTGATGCAATGTTATCATCAGCATAAAAAATTAAAATGCTTATTGATATTTGTTTAAGGAGCACCTAATACTAACACCTTGTGGCTCAAATCAGTAAAACAGCTTGTCAGTCACAATAATCCAGTTTTTAAGCGGTGTTGCTGTTGTGAATTTTTACTAACACAGGACAGATATATGATGTATTCTGTTCTGTTTCTGGTCTGCTTCTCTGACTGACTTCCATGTTTGCAGGCTGCTGCTCGTTTGCCAAAATAAAATAACAAATGCACTCTGTGTTGGGAACCCTGGAAAATGGCATATGATTGGCTCAGGAACCAGGAAGTTAAAACGGGCCACACTCTGAACCGAAGTAGTTCCAGCCGGTACCTCTAGGTTTGAAAGGAGAAAAGGGTGAGAAAGACAATGTTGATGGAGTGGAAAGATTGTTTATAGGGAATGTTACTCCCATCCTGGTTACACTTTATTTGAAGGGGTGTAAGACTGACATTACATTGTCATAAATATGACATAACAGCTGTAATGAACATAAATGACTCTTTATGAATGTTTAGGACTGTTGTCATTAATTGTCATTCGGTAAATTATGACACTATTAAAGCAAAGTTGACATTTTTTAAAATGTCTTTGTTATGACAACTTGACACTAACAGAGACAAGGTTAAGTTTAGGGCTTGATTTGGGAATAGGTTAAGTTAAGGACTTGGGGTTTTGTTAAGTTAAGGGCTTGTCATAGCAGCTGTTATGTCATGTTTATGACAGTGTAATGTCAGTCTTATGTACACCCCTTCAAATAAAGTGTTACCATTACAAGTTATTAGTCGTTATTACGAGTAATTACCCTGCTACAGTCATTCATGTGTGCTTTTCTGAAACCAAAATACGTTTTTGACCATATAAGTAAAACTGTGGTTGAAAGCAGTCTTAAGGTCTGCAGCTTCTCTTAAGGTCTGCAGCTTCTCGTAAGTGAGCCACAAAAGAGTTATTCGACCACTTGTGACATTGTATCTTTGTCACTCTGAGGCTGTTTGAACACAGCACAACTGTTTCAGGATATGAAACGTACTAAAACGCTTCGGAGAAAAAAAAAATCTGCTAATTTTAAGAAATGACATTTAGATATCTTCTCTTTGACACATGTTTCCTGTCAGAGACAGCACAACCCACAGGACCTTCTAACATGGCATTTCACTTCTACATGCTTTAGAAAAGTGACATTTTTTAATGTATTTATTATAATCTTTTTTTTTTATTATGGAAATGAGATGACCTAAGTGAGGGCTTTTTTTTTGGCCCTTTCACTTGATACTGAATATGTTTTCTTAGTACAATTACAATGTTATACCAGTGCTATGATGCAACAGCCCCCCGAAAAAAATAACAATTTTACTTTAGAAAGAAATCAGTAACAAGTCCCCACTATTTCTAAGTAAAAACTGCGTGGGAAAGGTTATGAGGCATGACTCTTAAGCCGTTAAAATGAAGGTTTACCCGGGCACATTTAAAAACAAAGGGGCATGAGTTGTGCTTTATGAATAGATTCTCAAACATTGGCAGTTCCTGCATGAATGTCCTTTTTGGGGATGCCCACCTGCTGCCCGCCAAATAATCCAGATTAAGGAAACCTCTAAGCATGTAAAATAGTCGATCTCTCAGCAACAAGCATGGGGCGCTAACTCCTTCTTGGTAATATTAAAAGGATAACATCAAGAGAAAATTGTTCAAGACACAACTGTCAGATAAGAGCTGTTTTTTTTTTGTGTTTCTCAATCTGCTTGTGCAATCCCACCCACAGTGGAACCCTGGGCAACTACCTCTGAGGGAGCGGTGGCCTAGTGGTTAGAGCAGCATGCTTCCGCTCTGAGAAGGTTTAAAGTACCTGGTTCAATCTCCGCAGACTGAGCAAGATGCTTAGCCTCAGACTAATCCATGGGAGCTGTAAAAGCTGCCCACTCCTCCCTAAGAGATGGGTTAAATGCAGAAGACAAATGTTGTAGGAATGTACAATTGCAATGACGAATAAAGATTTCTTCTTCTGCATATGACCCAGTGTAAAATCCATTACCACAAATATATAGTTTCTCGGTTAACATATCCTTAAAGGCAAAAAAAAAAAACATGTACAGATGTACATGTACACAATTTCTATGTTCACAACATATATATATATATATATATATATATATATATATATATATATATAGATAGATAGATAGATAGATAGATAGATATAGATATTGGTATCACTGTTAAGTAGTAAATAAAATGACAAAGATCAAATCCATCAATTGTCTATACCTGTTAATCCGTGCAGGGTAATGGAAGGGCTGATGCCCATCTCCAGCAGTCATTGGTTGAGAGACGGGGTAAACCCTGGGCAGGTCGCCAGTCCACCACAGGGCAATAGAGAGACACGCAGAACAAATAACAGTGCACACACACTCACACCTAGTGGGTAAATTAGGGACTACAAAGATAAAATATTTTGAATATTTTACCTTCATAACAACCCCGGGGGACTACGCAGTGGTACAGTTGGTAGCAAGCTGTCTTGGGTCCAAAACCTGGCCTGTGGCTTTTCTGCATTTCTTCCTGTGCATGGGTTCTCTCCTGGTAGTCTGGCTTCAACCCACAGTGCAAAAACATGACTGTTAGGTTAAGGGTTCTCTCTAAAATATACTTAGCCCTGTGATGGAATGAATTTTAACTATTTTTTTCACATTAAAAAAAACAAATGCACAATCACGTGTATTCATTTGGCCCATTATACATGTTATTTTATTAGCTGTGACATCATCCAGGGAAGACAGATCATCTGCTATTACCATATAACATAGAAAGGATTCCTGGACCAATGTGTGCTTCTGTGCTTTTTTTGTCTCTGCTCAGTCTTCTCTAACCCCCAAGTTGGTCGAGGCGGAGGACCGTTCACACTGGTTCTGCTGGAGGTTTTCCTTACTGTTAAAGGGGAGTTTTCCTCTCCACTGTCACTACATGCTTGTTCAGTGTGAGGGATTGCTGCAACAACAATGCAGACGACTCTCCCTGTGGCTCTACATTCTATCAGGAGGAGTGAATGCTGCTTGTCGGGACTTTGATGCAATCTACTGGGTTTCCTTAGAGAGGAAACTTTTTGACCATTCTGTCTGATCTGATTGAATTTGACTTTGGAAAGTGCCTTGAGATGACATGTATTGTGAATTGGCGCTATATAAATAAAATAAAATTGAATTGAATATTATGATGAACTAACTAAAATAAATATAAATATACTTAAATTGTAATTTTGACACGAGTATCCATGGAATTAGATTAACTGCAACCATAACATCTTCAAGAATGTTTGAAGATTAGTATAATTAGACAGACTTGCAGTCTGCTGTTTTCAAACCACTATACTGAACACCACAGATCAATCAATATTAAAAATACACTTTAAATATATTAAAACATTTTTTGTCAGTTGGGTGCATTTGTCAATATATTTTATTTCATAATAAAATATGTAGGCTGGGAATATTTACGCAACACATATGAGCAATGTGTAGTGCCGCATTTATCCAGCAGGGGCGCTGTTCTCTGTTTATATTTCCTCTGACAACCTCATGCAAAACAAACATGGCCGCCGCCGTATTGAACTTGCAGCCTTAATACGGCTATAACTAAAGATTAGCCATTGCTGTCACCTGTAAAATTGTATATTGGGTGGAGATGTGGTTTCCGGTTCGCTCAGCGTGTTTAGGGGGCCGTGCAGTTTGTGACAGAGGCTTTGTCGGGGCTATTTTACAGCGTCCAAGGCGCAGAGAAGCTAAGGTTTCCCCCTTCAGTCATTCAGCCGGACGCTGCGCGCAGACCTGCCAAGCTCTCGTCTACAGAAAACACGGAGACCCCTCTCGAGTTGTTGAGTAAGAAGACGTCTTTGAACAAGCGTTAAGTTGTATTTTTATTTAAAAAAAAAAAAAAAAAAAAACCTTTCTGTTGGTCAGCTCAAACATCGCAAAATGAACCCAAAGCCTAACCAAGGAGCATCTGCTGCAAACCAGAAAAGTCTCGCCCCTCTGTGGTTTCTTCCTGCCTTCGTTGCTCGTTGTTCTCTGCTGTCCGCTGAAGTTGTCGCACGGGAAACTCCTGAGCAGCTGCGGTTACAAGCTCGTCTTGCAGAGGGGGCTGCTCGGCAAATTACAGCCCACACACCATCTGTAACAGCTTCTTGTCATGTCTGTATACAGTGTGTCCAAAGCAACATCAGAACAAGTCATATGATGGGTGTTATCATGTCCTGTCACATAAGAATTCAGATATTTTACACAGTACCTAAACCTAACTGCACGTATAGAAACGTTTTGAGTTCCCTAAAAAAGTGTATTTAATAACCTGCAAAGCAAAAAAAAAAAAAAAAAAATAGGAAAAAAGAAAGGTGCCCAGCCTGGGTTTGTTTAGTCCACTATTTTTATTGAGCTCTTCCACTTTGATTTCTTGAGACATTAAACTCTGTCTCACCTTTCCACAGGTCTGACCTTGCCATTCAATTAAATTTGTCTTTGTCTTCCCAACCCTACTGTACAGATTGCAGCTTTGATTTTATATATATATATGTATATATATATATATATATATATATATATATATATATATATATATATATATATATATATTACTCAGGTCAGAGTTTATATTTCTACTCATCCTAAGGTTGTGAGGGCAGAGAACATAAACATCAAAAAGCAGTACACACATGAACTGTTTCAATGAGAATTACTGTTCAAGCCTTTCTCTGAAACTCCACTTGTACCTCTTACATTGGAGGTAAATCATAATAAAAAGTTAGTAGGCCAATGGTGAATGATTACGGACTTGTCTGGACCGTTTTATCTCAGTTTGTCTTTTTTACAAATTGATGATATTTTTTCGACTGATGTATTTGATTCTGGGTGGAGTCATTGACAGAGATCTATTGCATTTGCTGCAGTTGGGTATGAGGATTGTGGGGTGTTTTCATCAAAGAAAACGCTCAGTTCCATTTTTTTTAGCTGTGTTTTCTGCTTAAATTTCTATAATCTTTTGTCTTTTTCATACCAAGTACTTCTGCTTTTGTTTTCAGCTGTGACTTTTACCTATTGTTGTCATTGACTTTGAGTTGTCTCTTTCATCTTTCTTCCTCATAGAAAGTACAACTGATCCAGCGGTGTGTTTGTTGTTTTTCTTTTTCCTTGGAGGAAGCTATTGTCGTGATTTACTGTGTGTTATCTTTTTAATTTCCCACAGAAAGTAGTTCTGGGCCAGTGGCTCTGTGAATAACCGTGTGGTTTCCCCCCCAGGTGAAGACATTTGCCAGACCTATTGCTGCCATTAACCTTGTTTATTATTTGCTTTTTGTAGAAAGTGCCATGTCTCTGTTTGTCTTTCCTGGACGGTTGTTGACAAAGCTATTGTTGCCATTAACTGTGCTTTGTTGTTTTATATTCCTCGAAGGTCCACATGCACAAGTGCTTCTTTGTTTAGCTCCGTTTCTTACCTGGATGGAGTTATTGGTCCATCTTTTAATTGTGTTTTCCTCATTTTCTCCCCACATAGAGTACATCTGGCTTAGTCTTTTTATGTTTTTCTGGATTTTCCTGTTATTCTGATTGAAAAGCAACATGACAAGACTAAAGATATTACATGAGTCATATTGGGTTTTTTTTTCATCTGAATTTATTTCTTCTTTTGTCTACCATCAGGTTGGAAGATGTACCAGTGCCCCAAACAGGTGAAAAGGATGTCCTGGTTAAACTGCTGGCATCTCCGATAAATCCATCTGACATAAATATGATTCAGGGTATGCTTGGTTTGTTGCTTTTATTCTACATAAAGCAACAGCAAAAAAAAAAAAAAAATGCTACGAAAGCATTTCTGACGTAACAAAGAAAGAAATATTAACTGTTGTAATTCTGACCGTTTTCCTGTGGTTTTAGGTACTTATGCCATCCTGCCGGACCTTCCCGCCGTTGGTGGCAATGAGGGCGTGGCCCAGGTCCTAGAGGTGGGCAGTCAGGTGAAGTCTCTTAAACCAGGAGACTGGGTCATCCCCAGAGATGCAGGGCTTGGTAAATTATAACTTAAGGATTTATTTAAAGACCATTTTCACACATGATTGTTTAAATCTAGTTTTGTTGTATTTGCGCGAGCAGGGATGTGGAGGACAGAGGCAGTGTTAGCCGAAGACGATGTTATCTCAGTGCCAAATGGCATTCCTCTGCTCTCCGCTGCCACACTGGGGGTCAATCCCTGCACTGCCTTCAGGATGCTCTCCGACTTTGAAGATCTGAAGCCCGGTAAGCTTTTCTACACACAAAATCCACATGTTTTTATTTGACCAAACTCTAAATCATTGCGGTTCCCAGTTTCACAAAGCCACCTAGTAGTCATAAAACAACCTTTGGGGTTGATTGAGAGGCTTTAATGGAGTCTTGATAATACTGCGGTAGTTTTGCTGTACTTGCTGCCCCTTATAGGAGACTCGGTGATCCAGAACGCAGCCAACAGCGGCGTTGGGCAGGCTGTCATACAGATCGCTGCTGCAAGAGGAATCAACACCATAAATGTTATTCGAGACAGGTGAGCTCGGTCTAATTAAATAAACTCCTTATTTACTCTTAGACACAGCCAGGGTTAAAACTGAAAGTCTAAAATGTCCTTTTAAGCCACCTAATGAGATTTAACCAAAAAATTTAACCCCTTCCTCTCGTCTTTTTAACCGTGCGGAACATCTCGTTCATGCCATCCTCTACAAAGGCCAGATTTCACACAACTCTGCGACAGGCTGAA
The DNA here is from genome assembly GCF_011125445.2 of Fundulus heteroclitus. Classification (NCBI taxonomy): domain Eukaryota; kingdom Metazoa; phylum Chordata; class Actinopteri; order Cyprinodontiformes; family Fundulidae; genus Fundulus; species Fundulus heteroclitus. The sequence continues at coordinate 34,979,434 of NC_046363.1, forward strand.
GGCTATCGGGGCCAGTCATGTAATCAAGGAAGAGAGCCTGAGGCGACCTGAGATGAAGGAACTGTTCAAGGTGTGTTGCTCTGAAGATAAGCCAACAGTTTAAACAAAAAAAAAAAAAAAAGAAAAGAGAGACGTGGTCATGTGGTTTGTGCCTGTTATCCAATCTATATCATGTTTTTTCACAGACGTGTTCAAAGCCTAAACTGGCTTTAAATGGAGTTGGAGGGAAGAGTGCAACAGAACTGCTTCGTCATCTGCAGTGAGTATCTTAAATAGTTTTTATTTCCAATAGGGCTGGGTGATAAATCGATTTCATCTATGAATTCGGATTGTTGGAAAATATGCATTTTATTTTGCCAAGGCACTCATTGGGCTTCCATGAAGAGAATAGCATGCAATGCTGAATATATAAGTATTTTTTATTATTTTTTTTTTTTACAAATTTTTTAAAGTGAAGTAAAGCCTGTTCTTAGCTCATTGTGTAAAACCACTAGCAGCAAGCATTTTGTTATATTTTTTTTATTGTTTACAACAGCAGGGCCGCCATCTTGTTTTACAAGCATGTTTCACATCCTGTATTTAGTTGCACTTTGAATTCAGGTCAACTCCCTGGTGAAATACTTTACATAAAAGCAAGTTTTTAATACGATGTCTTTTTGTGAAGCAAGAAGGAGGGAAAAAATTAATTAATCAGCTTTAATCGGCTTTGGTATTATAAAATCTGAGATTTTATTTTTAAGTCATATCGCCCAGCCCTAATTTGTATTATGTTTATATCAATAATTTATATCTTTTCCATTCGTCTGGTACTGTTTCTAGAGTTGGAGGCTCTATGGTGACATATGGTGGCATGTCTAAACAGCCAGTGACTGTCCCTGTGGTAAGACATCATTTTGAATCACAAAAAATAAAAAGGAAATTAAAATAAATTAACAAATACAGTGCCCTGACAAAGTATTAATACCCCTTAGACATTCTCACATTTTGTCACTTTACAACCATATATATTATTGGGATTTTATGTGATGTATCAGTATTGGATACTTATAAAGTGGGAGGAAAATAAAAATGTTAAACGAATGGCATGCTCTTCTATCCAACACTTTGCCAAACCATATTTCTCTCCAATAATGGCTGGAAGTCTTTTCAGGTTTGTCTCCACCCACTTTGTATATCTTCAAACTGAATTTTCTGCCCCTTCCTCATTGAGATTAAGAACTTCTAATCATCAGTCTGATTAAACAGATGATGTCTTTCAACACTTTCTTCGGGTTTTACCACAGACTTCCAATTTGAATTAGTTTTGGACATTGACTGCGTCACTCTAAAACATTACCAAACCAAAACCATCCCTCTGCAGATCTGGCTGACTTTTTAGGGTCATTGTCCTGGTGGAAGGTGAACCTCGCCTCTCCTATTGTCCAGCAGTTGGCTTCCCGTAAACTCTCTGCTTTAGTGACCCTGCTGTGAAGAAAGTCTTAGACACAGCATTACGGCCGCCACCACGTTTAATTATGCCGATGTTTTGTCCATTTGTCTTGTGAAGAATTAGGTCACCTGTGTGGTGGATCTCTGCAGCTCCTCCAGAGTTGCCATGTGACTCTTGGCTGTGTTCCTTCCCCAGCCTTTTCGGTGTAGCTGGATGGCCATCGCATGGTTTGGTTTTCAGTTTGAACAGAGCTCTGTGAGATGTTCAAAGTTTGGGTTGTTGGTTTATAACCCGACCCCGCTTTGAACGTATCCACTAGTCCCTGATTTGTCTGCTATAGTCTTTGTCCTTAAACATGCTGTTTATTCACAGAAATGCCAAATTTATACAGAGAGTGAATTACACATAGCAAGAGTTTTTTGAATAGTAAAGTGACTTCTGAAACCAATTGGTTGCATTGACTTTTATTTAGGAGTTAAATGGGTTAAATACATGTGCTGGTCATATGACTGGTATTTCATGAAAACTTTTTTTTTTTTTTTCTGTAATTCTATTCCAAAAGTGAAACTTGTATATTATATGAATTCATTACACACATACTTACATATTTCAAAGTGTTTTATTTCTTTTAATTTTGATTATTATAACTGACGACTAATGAAAACCCCAAATTCAGTATATCAGAAAATTTGAATATTGTGAAAAGGTCCAATACTGAAGACACCTGGTTCCACACCAACCTAATTAACTCAAAACACATGCAAAACCCTTTAAATGGTCTCTCAGTCTAGTTCTGTAGGCGACACAATCATGGGGAAGATTGCTGACTTGATAGTTGTCCAGAAGACGACCACTGACACCTTGCACAAGGAGGGCAAGACACAGAAGGTCATTGCTAAAGAGGCTGGCTGTTCACAGAGCTCTGTGTCCAGGCACATTAATAGAGGCAAGGAGAAGAAAAAGATGTGGTAGAAAAAAAGTGTACAAGCAATAGGAATGACCGCACCCTGAAGAGTATTGTGAAACAAAACCCATTCAGGAATATGGGGGAAATTCACAAAAAGTGACTGTAGCTGAAGTCAGAGCCTCACGAACCACCAGACAGACGTCTGCAAGACATGGTTACAGCTGTTTCAAGTCACTACATTTGTTTAAGATCGCCTTTGACTGTTCTAGTTAAACTGTTTACTGAAAAATCATTAATATTTGCTTTTAGTTTCCATCTCCCCGTGTTTTTTATTTTTTCAGTTTTTCTACATTTTATTCCAACTTGCTTTTATTCAGTTTTTATTTTCCTATGTAAAACACTTTGCGTTGTCCTCATACTGAAATGTGCTATACAAATAAATCTGCCTTGCCTTGAATATTGCGTTTCCTTTGGAAATCAAGGTCCAAGAGTCTGGAGGAAGAGAGGAGAGGCACAGAATCCTCATTGCTTGAGGTCCAGTGTAAAGTTTCCACAGTCAGTGATGGTTTGAGGTGCCATGTCATCTGCTGGTGTTGGTCCACTGTGATTTCTGAGGTCAAAGGTCAACACAGCCATATACCAGGAAGTTTTAGAGCACTTCATGCTCCCTACTGCTGACCAGCTTTATGGAAATGCAGATTTCTTTTTCCAACAGGACTTGGCACCTGCACAAAGTGCCAAAGCTACCAGTACCTGGATTAAGGACCACAGTGTCCCTGTTCTTAATTGGCCAGAAAACTCACCTGACCTTATCACCATAGAAAATGTATGGGGTATTGTGAAGAGGAAGATGTGATACGCCCGACCTAACAATGCAGAAGAGCTGAAGGCCACTATCAGAGCAACCTGGCCTCTCATAACACCTGATCACACAGATTGATCGACTCCATTCCACGCCGCATTGCTCCAGTAATCCAGGGAAAAGGAGCCCCGACTAAGTATTGAGTGCTGTACATGCTCATAAAGTTCAGTTGGCCAACATTTCTGGAAATTCTTTTTTTTTTTTGTATTGGTTTTAAGTAATATTCAAATTTTCTGATATACTGAATTTGGGATTTTTATTAGTTGTCAGTTTTAATTATTAAAATTAAAATAAACACTTGAATATATCAGTCTGTGTGTAACGAATGAATATAATGTACAAGTTTCACATTTTGAATGGAACTACTGAAAACAATCTGCTTTTTAATGGTATTCTAATTATATGACCAGCACCTGTACATATATATATACCTTTTCTGTAAAAATAAAAAAAATGATAACCATATCTTTTTTTTTTTTAAACTGTGTTGGTCTGTCACATAAAATCCCAAGGAAATATCTAGATGTTTGTGGCAGATGGTGAAAGGTTTCAGGGGTGTGAATGCTTCTGCAAGAGCCTGAATATGAGCTGCTACTTTAATGTTTTCCTTGTATTTGCTGTTTCCAGAGTGCTCTTATTTTCAAGAACGTAAAAGTTTGTGGTTTTTGGGTCACGCAGTGGAAGAGAGATCACTCTCACGGTGAGCAGGCACCTAAAGTATGAAGTAAGACGAAAGTGTCACTGAAGATTTTTTAAAATAAGTTTGCTGATATTTGTTTTGTTTTGTTGTGTCTGTAGATGGAAGGGCATTTCGAGCCATGGTGGATGATCTGTGCTCTCTCATCCAGAAGGGGAAGTTAACAGCACCTGCTTGCACAGAGGTGTGTCTACAAGACTATGAAAAGGCTCTGGGCGCAGCCTTACAGCCTTTTACTTCCAGTAAACAAGTCCTGATTATGTGAAAGTGCTATTTTCCTCAGCCAATCACAGCCGCGAGAGCCGTGCTTGAATTGTAGCGTAACCTCAGGCCCGTGCCGCATTATCGTTGATCTGTAAACCAGTTACAGTACTCAATAAACATGCTTGCACATCAGGCTCAAAGTTCTCTGTCATATATTATCTCACAATCACGCAGCTACGTTTCTACTTTACAAGCCGTAATGAAAAGCCTATTAAACCTTTTATTTGAGCAGATGAGATAAGAGAAGCTATAAAAAAAAACTCATAAGCGTGCTTTGTCAGTAATTTGCAGCAACAGATAACTGTGCTTCTAAAGCAATTCAGCACAAAGAAGAGCACCAGTCACCGGGAAGTATATTTAATTGTGCAGAAATAACAGTTGTGTCAACTTCTTTTTTTTGGTTTCATTTTTTAAAGAAAGCGCAACAATATCTGGGTAGGAAACATTTGACAACACTCGGATCTACGAATGAAACCAGTACCGGTTACCCACGGGGAAGGGGTTGCTGATGTCACAGAATATTTCTTTTACGCTTAATAAGAGAGATAGGCTTTATTGATCTCACATTGGAGAAATTCACATGTCACATCGGCTCAGTAATCAGTAATCATAGGAAGAAGGTGTCAAGCAGGACGAGGTGCATCATATACACAGTGTGTCCTCGTTATACCATGGATCAAAAGTAGTAGAAAAGAAAAAAAAATACAAAAAAGAAATAAGGCAGAGGATGTCTTATGTACATTCACAAGACTTTTACGCGTGTGTATTGACATATATTCGGGTGTAATAGCAGCAGAGGTCACTTCTTTCAGGATTATTGCACAGTGTATTAAATAGAATTGCACATTAGTTATTGCATGTTGGTTCTTACAGTTACCGTTATATATGTATTAAATAGGATAAATAGGATGTAATAAATTACATATTTTGCTAGAATAATTTTGTTTTCATGTATGACTGAGAAACTTAAAACCACATCTATTTAACAAGAAATGTCTACACAGACCTATGTTGATGTATATTGCTGGTACTCCATTTCTCTTCACATTGAACTGTTTTTCTATGTGTAACATAGAGTTAACCTTAAGATATTTCTGCCCTAGTTTATAGAAGAAACTGTCATTCAGTAATGTTTGAGACTTTCCATCCAGATGGTAAACTTGTATGTATATTAAATTAGTTACATTCAAATTTTGCACTCAGCTTCCCATTAATATGGTTGTGAACAGTCAGTTTCTCTAGACCTTAGTTGTATCACCTTCTTTGTTGGGGGCGACAATGTCTAGACCCTTATATGGAGATAGCATACTAGTTCAGATAAAGAAAATGTATATAGAGTAAATGTGCAATTATTATTATTCATTCATTTCAGAAAGTGAAATGGTTATTTTACAGAGATTTATTACACATAGAGTAAAATATTTCAAACTTGATTATAATTATTATGATGATGATGGCTTACAGGTAAAGAAAACCATAAATTCAGTGTCTCAGAAGATTAGAACATTGCATTGGACCAATCAAAAAAGTATGTTTTAAGCACAAACGTCGGGTCGAAAAGTATGTCCAATGCTTGGTTTAGCCTCCACTTGCAGGAATGACTGCATCGATGCGCCGTGGCATAGAGGCGAACAGCTTTGATAGCTGCCTTCAGGTCATCTGCCTTGTTGGGTCTGGTGTTTCTCATCTTCCTCTTGACAATAGCCCATAGCTTTTCTGTGGGGTTCAGATGAGGAGAGTTTGATGGTCTATTAACAAACAGTAACACCGTGGTTATTGAACCAGCTTTTGGTACCATTGGCAGTGTGGGCAAGTGTCAAGTCCTGCTGGAAGATAAAATAAGCATCTCCATATTGCTTGTCAGCAGAGGGAAGCATGAAGTGCTCTATAATTTCCTGAAGGATGGCTGCATTGACTGTAGACCTCAGAAAACACAGTGGAGCAACACCAGCAGATGACATGGCACCCCAAACCATCATTGACTGTGGAAACCTTCCACTGGACCTCAAGCAACGTGGTTTCTGTGCCTCTCCACTCTTCCTCCAAACTCTGGGACCCTGATTTCCAAATGAAATGCATAATTTACTTTCATCTGAAAAACAGGAGTTTGGATCATTGAGTAACAATCCAGTTCCTTTTCTCTTTAGCTAAGGTTAGATGCTTCTGACATTGCCTTTGGTTCAGGAGAGGCTTGACACGCGGAATACGGCATTGTAGGTCGCATTCGTCTGTGTCTGGTGGCTCTTGATGCACCGACTTCAGTCTAAGTCCTCTCTTTATGAAGTGGTGATCCCTGATGCTGGTGCACCTTTTCCTACCACACTTTTTCCTTCCACTCAATTCTCTGTTTAATATGTTTGGATGCAGAACTCTGTGAACAACCAGCTTCTTCAGCAACGGCCTTTTGTGGTTTACCCTCCTGGTGAAGGGTGTCAGTGACTGTCTTCTGGACATCTGTCCAGTCAGCAGTCTTCCCTATGATTCTGTCACCTACTCACCCAGACTGAGAGACCATCATTTTAGTCTTTAAAATACCAGAATTTGAACTTTGCATTTTTGTCTGTCGATCACATCACTTTAAAATAATACAGATAGTTACTCAGTACCTGAGTAGCCTTCCTACCGATTCTACATTTATATATTTTTTGGGCTACTTTTTGCTTTTATTTGAGTAACAATATGTTGGAGTGGTGCTACTCTTACTTGAGTACAGTTTTTGTCTTCCGTACTCACTTCTGAATTATTCCATATATGGATTTAACTTTCTGAGATGACTGGCAAAAAAAAAGTATTGCACTTTTACGCAATATTCAAAATTTTTGCGATGTACTAGTAATATATTTGCGAATATTTCGTAACAGAAATAGTCTTTCTGTTACGAAATGTTAAAATTTGCAGAGAAACTGAATTTAGTTTTTTGTTAGGGGTTAACCATAATCATCAAAAAATCTGTGAAAATATATAACTTTATGTGTAATAAATCCATAACTACTTGGATTGACTGTCTAAAATAAATAACCTTTTAATTATATTCTAATAAATTAAGATGCACCTCCAGATATTTTTTTTTGTTGAAAAACTGTGATGCCGATCCTCTCTACCAACCAGCTATCATCCAGGCAGCTGCCACACATATGACCAGCTGCAGTCCTCCATAAATGGAAACTGCTCCTTCTTTCACCAGGCATTGTTCATACCTCTCAAAGTCTACTTCTCTCGCTGCACATACATGGTCAACACGGCAGTCGCTGTCACAGTCTGTCATATCATAGCTGACAGAGTTGAACTCGTAGTACTTCTGCAGGTAGCAGCGGTCGGTCGCAATGCGTTCCAGAACCTGGTGCATTGAGGCTGGAGAGGCGTCAGGCACTCTGAAGCTTTCTGTGAGGCGGTACTCTTTCTCCCAGCGTTCTTTGTCAGCATTGGCGTGTGTGAGGTTCAGATAATATGTCACCACATCCTGTTCACACATTGGGGTATCAAAACAAGACAAAGCATAACAATGTAAGCCCTGAGAGAAAGAAAAAAAGTCTACAGTTGCCTTGTTTTTAACTTACTTTCACCAGCAAAGTTTCGGTGTCATATTCAAAGACACGAATCCCAGGGTTGTTAGCTCCATCCACGACTCCAGGAAGAGTTGTTTCCCATGGTGTAACTCCTGGGCTGAGAAACATTGTGCTGATGGGCAGGCCTGTGGAAACAGAGTCCCACTGAAACAGCTACAAGGAAATGCATGTCAACCACAGTAGTTAAAACCTGATTGGTGTTTGAACCGCTAGACGTAGTAGAGCTCTCTGGGTTATTCAAAATTTTAGCTTCATCTAAACCTTCAACTTGCATGTTAGACCCAATCCCAGTTAGTTAGTTATTTAAGGAAGTTTTCACTTTGATCAATGCCCCCATTTTAGACACGATTAATCTATCCTTAGAAAATGGATACATACCACAGGGTTTTAAAGTAGCTGATGTTAAATCATCTCTTGATCAAGATGACTTAATAAATTACAGACCTATATCTAATCTTCTTTTCCTATCTAAAATTCTTGAGAAAATAGTTGGTTCAAGTGTGTGAACATTTACAAAGTAATGACCTATTTGAAGAGTTTCAGTCAGGCTTCAGAGCTCATCATAGCATTGAAACAGCTCTGGTGAAGGTCACTAGGCTTGAAACTTTCCTTTTTGACAAAGCTTCTAGTTAGAGTGGCTTATGTTACTCTGAGTTATCTCTGTAGTTATGCTGCTATAGGCTTAGGCTGCTGGAGGACAGGGTGTATTTTTCTCACCCTGCTTAGTTCTCCTACTGTTCTCCAATTTGCATTGTTTGTTGTTATTTCAGCTTTTGATTTTCTGTTCTGTCTTTTTTCTCTTCATAGTAGGTACACCTGGAGACTTACCTTCTGTACTGTAGAACATGCGAAAGCTGTCTGTATGATGGTGACCAAAGAACTGCCCGATTATGACCGGATGATGCTTCTGAATTATTTCTACATATCTCTTGTTGAACTTTTGTGTGAACCATGGTTTATTTCTTTTCTTCTCGAAGAAACCTGGAGGAACATGGCCAATGATGTAGACCTGAGGAAGAAAACCAGGTGAGAGTTAGCCCAAGGTAGGGTTGAAGTGAACCAAAGAGATTTAAGATTCTATCCTTGAGGTATGATGCAAATATGACAAAAATATTTCACACATGGCATGCAGTCATCACAAAAAATTATGATACCCCATGAAATACTAGTTTATTAAGAAATACAAAAAAGAAATTGATTAGATTACAGGTAAACGGACAAAAACTTGATCTGCTCATTAGAAAAAATATATGAACGAAAATGAGTAATCTAACATGCGAAAAAGTTAAATACATCCTACCCCAACATCTTTTTTCAGTGTTGTTGGAGCTGATATTAAATAACCTCATGTCCAAATATGTAAAAAAAAAAAAAAAAGAAAGAAAAAGAAAAGAGAAAAAAACACACACAGACTCTAGTGTGTTCTACTGCTTTTCTAATGACTGTATATAAAGATCCCCCTGTCTTTATGCACATACTATTTTCTCCTCTATACCTTTTCTTTGTTGTTAGCTGCCGCTGTAAGGGTCTCATCCAACCAACTAAACTGGTCTGCTGGGTCACCAACATTGTGGGTCACCTTGTTCTGGTCATAGTAGAGATTGGTGTTGAGGACCAGTATTCTGTAACCGGCTCGGTTTAGGAGTTTTTCTGTGTAATATCCACCTACACAAAAGTCATATTTAAGTGTCTGGTTTTCTTGTGACGTATGCGTCATTTGACATGTTTTTATTGATTACTGCTCTTTGGAAAACAGATGTGCAACTGTTACCATTTTTAAATGTTTTTTTGGACTCCGGCTCCAGCCATTGATGCCACATTTCCGCTATTTTGTCATAGATGGAGTTTGGGCCTGGAGGAAGCTGACTTTTGGGGTGGTAATCATGGTTCCCTAGTGCACAATACACTTTAGTATCTGAAAAAAAAGCACACAATAAAAAAGCTTTATTTGTTGAGTGGTTAAATTTGTAAAGATGGGCATTTTTGACCTCCAAGGGTTTTCTCTTTAAGAATCCAAACATGTCACTTTAATTTAAACTTACGTGGAAACACCATAGTTATGATCTCGGTGAGATTGCCAATGATGTTAACCACCGCCTCTTCTCCTAGATCCTCATTTGGCACATGCGGTGTATCATCTCTGTAAAGTAATAAAGTAACCTTTTTAAGGTTTAAGGACTTAAAAATAGGGAACTACTAGTTTCAATCCAAAGGGCAGTGAGGATTTTTGAAAAGGGTCATATGGTCTTCTGCCCTGAGCAGCATGGCTGATAGTTTGCCATGAGAAGGAAAAGGTTATGTTGAGAAGTTAAGTTTGTTATTGCTTCTTGGTGTGTCCAGTCAGTGGAGTCAGTGGGAGCCCAATTGTGTTCTGCAAGCAGTATAATGATTTTTTTTTTTGCTGCATTTTAACAACTATTCACTCATCTACTTCAACTTTGGTGCTTAAGTTGGTGTTTGATTCACAACTTTAGACTAGCTGCACAGTCTAGACCAGAGATCTGCAACCATTATCCTTTTTTTTTTCTTTTCATTTTTGTGTCCTGTCTGTCAATGTAGCATTAAGAATAGTTGTTTTAATGCCAAAATGAGCCCAACAGATTTTACTTTCACAAGTGGAGCCTTATTGCTTTTGCCATAGTGAAAAATAAACAAGAAGCTTTATTAGAATTTAGGCTGGGACTATTTCATGTTCAATGGACACTTAAATGGGAAGGTAAAAGAGTAAAAACAGGAGAGAAGCAGATGAGACAAACGCCTTGATACCATCACTGAAGAATATACAGCGGATCCAGCCATGGGCACAGAGACCAGAGACCCAGGGGTGCGTGCAAATCTCGTGTTGTTGCATGTTGGTCTTAAGTGTGTTTAAAACTGAGAGGGCCTGTATTTTTTCCTACACTATGTTTAAAAACATATCTTTTAATAAAAATAATTATTAACCTCTTGTCTAGACTAATTGAGCATCTGTTTTTCAAAGTTTTACATTTTAAGACTGGGCAGACCTCAGTTGGATTATTTTACAGAAGAGATATCTTTCTGTATCTCATATTCTCTAAACTGGCTGCTTGTTTCTTTCAGAATTGCTTTTAAGATTTACTTTTGGTTTTTAAATATTTAAACAGTCTTACACCCTTTTCCTCGCTGAAATTTTACATAAACACAGTCCTAGTAGGACACTGAGACCTGAAAACCAAATCCTTTAGTTGTTCCAAGGACTTATCAGGTGACTAAAGGAGACCAAGCTTTTTCAGCTGCAGCTCCTAAACTGTGGAACAGTCTTTCACTATTCATGAGCTTTGCTAGAACATGGGATGACTTTAAATCACTTTTAAAAACACATGTTTTCATTGGCTTTTATTCTGGGTAGCTTTAGCATTGGGCCCTTGTTTTTATGGTATTACTTTATTGTTTTGCTTTTACTGTCTTATTTATCCTAACTGGGACTTTATGTTTTTGCTATTACTCTCTCTCTCTTACTCTCTCTTAAGGGGGGATGCAGGAAAAGCTGAAGGATTCTTGGACATCTGGTTCTCATGCGTGGTCGCAGGACAAATGTTATTCAGAAAAAAATATGTTCCCTTTTGCTGTAGGCTATGTGAGCTTGTAAAAAAGGAAACTTGATTTATGTTTCCTTTTATAGGCATTAATTCACAAAATGACTCCAGTTTTATCCACATACAAAGATCAATCTCTACCTCCAAATATAGCTTACCCTGTCCACACAATGAAATCTGGGTCTGGCAGGATTCCCTTCATCGCGTAAACCGAGGAGTTGATTAGGTGCCATGGCGCGTCACAGGCATAGTCTCCAAATTTACCAGCACTAAGCGCTGGCCGTTTACCGCTGGATGCGCACACTTGCTCCGGGTTATCCGTTAGTTTGTACGTCGGGTCCCAGTGCAAATCCGTGATATGCCAAAAACTCCCTGGGATGAAAAAAGCACGTAGTTACGCACAGTAAGTGACTCTTTAAGGTCCCCTGAAAGCGGTGAGATAAAAGAAATCAGGAAATGTGCAATGACTTTGTTTCTTACCTGACAGTGCAAGAGCCTCTCCAAAGAGGAGACAAGGTAAGAGCAATCTTACAGGAGACATGTTAGACTCTGAAAACCGCAAACGTCAAAAGCAAAGGAGGGAATTGAGAGGAATGTTCATGAAGCGCAAGATAAGATAGCGGCAGCTATTAATGACGCGTATTCGCTTTGAAAGGTGTTAACCAGATCTCTCCTGCAATACATCAGAGTTATGAAATCAGTGCAAGTTGGTTTGAAGCTGGGATGTTGGACATTTAAGATCCGCGGAGTCAGCGGGATCTAGCTCACGGTTGAGCCGATTGAGGGACTCCGATTTCGGCCAGCGTCTCTCAGCTGCTCTCTACTCCCATACGCGGTGGTGCTGTTAGGGACTGTCAAAAAACTTTTGAACCAAGTACTCTTGAGAAATAAAAATCAACAAATTCCTTATCTTGTGACCAGCTAGGACAAAACTAATATAAAAGGGGAAAATAAACATGAGCAGGCTCTATTTGGCTCACACTGAGCATTTATAGCAAGCATAGAGGAGAACGCATTATTAGATTAAATTAGATTAGATTCAACTTTATTATAATGGCATTGGTTCTTCCTCACCTTGCTCTGCTAATTATTTTACATGTAAATTAGGAATTGCCTTTTTCCAAAGACTAATGATTACGTGGAATGAATGGGGGAGGGAGAACCTGAAAAGGCAATGGATATAGAAGGCTATTGCATCCCTAAACTATTTTTATGTGGGCTAAAGATAAAGCCAGTTACATCTTTCAGTTAAGGGAGCTCATGTTTCAGTATAGACTTGGGTCAGCCCGGAGTATGTGTTTTCTATCGTCTCTGTGTTACACAAGAACTATTGGTGTTGTTAGTCTTTGAAAAATGAGCAAATAGTTATGGCCACTGTGTGTTAGATTTGATGAAAATAATGTTTAAATAAAGTTTCCGTTTCTTGGAAAATTGGAAGAGAAAAATGATTGGGCTACTCCTCAGATTTGCATTTCATTTAAAAATTAAGGTCCCATAGTCCGGAGGAAGAGTAGAGGAGAGAATCCGCGTTGCTCGACATCCAGTGTCAGATTTATTCAGTCGGTGAGGTTTTTAGGCGCTGTTCCTGTTGGTGTACTATGCTTTCTCAAGTCCATAGTCAGAGCAGCTGTCTACCAGAAAATCTATGAACTCATCATGCTTCCCTCAGCTGACAAACTTTATAGAAATACTGATTTCCTTTTCCAGCAGGACTTGACACCTGTTCATACTCCCAAAACTACCAATGCCTGGATTGACCATGGTATCACTGTGTTTGAATGGCCAGCAAACTGGCCTGACCTGCATATTGTGGACAATCTATGGAGTTTTATCAGGAGTGAGACAAGAGTCACCAGACTCAATGATGCAGAAGTTTGCTATTAAAAGGGCTCATGCAAAACTTACTTTTCGGATGTTATTTAACTACGTCATGATGCTATTCCTTCATCAAAATCATGCCCAAAAGTTGCATTTTGCTTGATTCACACATATCTGAGTAATCCTTGTGAATTCTCCCCTCCCTGTTCTAGTAAACAGCACGCCCAAAGTGATGTGAGACAGAGCTCCATCATTTCTGCTCAAAGTCAAGATGAAGTGGGTCTTTTAGCACATAGTCTGCACAGCGACAGAAACTGCTCTTTTTTGATACCATGCTGTAGTGGCTCTAGGGCAACATCATGAAAGGGGGAGAGGTGGCTTCACAGTTATGACAAGTGTCTTTCTTCTGGGTTGGAAAAACATAACAGATAAACAGCTAAATACTATTTTATCAGATATATGCCTGTAGTTAACTTTGGAAGGCTTGAAAAAGCATGACATAGAATGGAAAAAAGTAGTTTCCATGTCCTTGTTGAATGTTTTCAACTATCCAAATACAAAGATCAATCTCTACCTTAATACATTGTTAACAGGCTTTTTAAAAGCATCATATAGAACCTTTAAAACAACTTGGGTTTCCTTAACACCTCAGCAGAACCTGCGTATGCCATTGCCCCATTTATGGAGTATTTCATCCAAAAGAGCCACAAAAGACAGAGTGTGCATACAATGTACAGTAGATTGACAAAGTTTTAGGTAGGCCATTTCTGAAAAACAAATATTTTTATTGGTCTTATATAACCTTAAAATTTTCCAAGAAACTTAATTTTATGATTTATTCAGCTGTAAGACAGGATAACCAAATTAACGTAAATAAACACATATGTGTAACTACATTCGTGAATCCATAGAAAATATACGTATATTTACAAATATTTACTTTGTGCATATATTTTCTTCTTTTAGTTGAATTACTGAATTACTGGTAACCTTTTCATTGATGTTCTCATGTGATGCAAATTTTCAGTTGGCGTAAACGAGATTTACCTCTGTGCTTATGTTGCATTCATGGTGCATTCGTCTTTGATAGTGCTTACTTCCACAGCGATACAGTGGGCATTTAATTGGTTTGATTTGAAGTGGGACGAACTAATATAATTATTCTAATATCGTCAGTTGCAGATTTATCTATTTAACGATTGTCCTCTGTAACTCTTGCATAAAGTAGAATGAAAACATATAATATTTATTCAGTTCTAGGATTCAGAGGTTTGTAAAATTGTTGTATGTTATGAACCTATTATTCTATATTAGATTTTATTTAGATATTATATATTCAAATGTCTAGCCTATGTATGAAAAATAATGAAATGACAACATACAAGAGTTGTAAGCATAATATTTACGACAGTACTTGAATAGGTCTTGCGAGCCCTTCCATCGTTTTATTTTGCCCTGATGTTTGTCTCACAGGTTTACGACACCAAAGGATGAGCCTTACTTCCTACAGCAACACTAAATAAAGGAACTTAACACACTTTACTGATAAGACGCTCAGTGTTTACGTTTTAAACAAGACGCTATTACATTTGGTGTTGTAGTAGTGGTCACACAAACAAAATGCAGGGCAAAATCTCCTCCACGTTCAACGCAGTTTCGCGGCATTTAGGCTGCGCGCATGCGCCTTGCAACGAATTCAGCGCGGGTCTACACAAGAAGGATAACAACTGCTAACCGCCGCTGACGGCCCTGTCTAGCAGAGTTTATAACGTTTACATTTGTTTTTAATACGTTATTTACGCGGTGCCAGCATGTGGAATCAGGGTGAGCTTACTTTCCACTCTGTCCCGTGTGTTTTTAAAGCGTCTATTACTTTTCTGGCGCTTTCTCCCTAAGCCAACGTTAGCTTGATAACCAACGTGCTGCTTTGTTGTTAGTGAAGTTCGTCTTAAGTGGAGCAAATCCAAAATAACGTCCACGTTATTGTATTTGCAGGAGGATACAGTGAGACCGCAATGGTGGGGGGTTACACTCAGTCTCCTGGGGGCTTTGCCTCTCCTACCGCATCCCAGGGAGGAGAGAAAAAAGGGGTCAGTGCTGATGATCATAAAGAGTTTTAACACTAGAGAAAATGTTCTAGAGATGAAACACAGAACTAAAGAAGCTTGAAGTACTGTCATTTCTTATTCTCGTTTTATATTCCCCTGTTCCCCTTTGTACGTGTCTTTTACCTCAGCTATGTCTCCCCAGCATGCTATGTGAAAGAATAGAGACGCCAATAGGCTGAAAACCGAATAAAAGGGCATTTAATGTACATATATATATTTTAATCTTTCAAAATAGAGGACCCGAGCTACACAAATAATCCCCTGCACGGTGTCCCAGCTGATGTCCGCCACACAGGTTGAAGAGGCCTTCAAAGTGGGAGATGTGGAAGTGACGCAGGTATGTGACCTAAAATTGCATGGGTAGTTTTTGAGTTTGCTCTCATTATTTTACCTTGACTAACAGAAGAAGACGAAAGTGGTATTTCTTGGTTGCATTTTCTTGCTCACTTTGAAAAATTAAGATTCCAATAAATGATCAGTATTGATAAAATTGCTTTTCTGTCTCAACAATCAACCGCTCAGAAGTTAGAAGCAGTCTCCAAGTTTTTCGTCTGATTCACACTGATTGACATTTATTCAATGTATTCATTTTTCTTCCTATTAAATACATTAAAACTAACAGCAAGCATATTGATGCACTGCATTTTTTTAGTTTGAGTTGACCGAAAAACAGATGACATTTATTGAGATGAGCTTTGATGCATACATAGGGATAACTGTGCAATTCCTTTTATCCGTTAGATTCAAAACCGCTGCCTGTGTTATGAAACCTGCGGCAAATGTTGTCCTTAGTGCTCAAAATCGGAGCATTATACAGTAGATGATTGCTGCCTAATATCATTATCTACTAAATGATCAATTGCATACCGTAAACCACATGTGTCAAACCCAAGGCCCGCGGGCCGATTCTGGCCCGTCGAGGCAATTTATCCGGCCCTCAAGAGCCAAGAAAGGCATATTATGTCATAAAGTAGAGGCATATAAACTTTAAAATTGTATAAAGTGTCTAAAACGGTGCCTCCTCTAGCAAATGTTGATTTCGACCCGCTAATTTGCACATTTGTATGTATCCTTCAATATCGCTGCTGCACTTTTTCCGGAAACGTACTGCAAAACTGTTTACAATGCAACTGTCTATTGTTAAATCACTGCTGCACCTTACTGCATATTTGTTTACATTGCTTACATTGTCTTTACATTTCAATCTGCCTACTGCTCACTGCTGCACTTTATCCGAAAGTTAAATTGAAAGTTATCCTGTATTTGACTGTGATTTACCACTGCATTTTTCTTATCCTGTACTGTAAATTCACTGCAAGGTATCCTGTAGAGTTACTGCAATCTTTCTGAGCTGTATGAAAAAACGAAATTTCGTTCTGTATGCACTCTGTGCTACAAAATGACAATAAAGAAAGTCTAAGTCTAAGTTCACTAAAGGAGGCACAGCATTGAGCCACTAGATGTCAGTTTTCCCACAACACATTAAAACAACCCAGAAATGTCCGAAAAGAGACAAAAGTGATGCAGAATGATGAGTTTGAAGTGTAACTCATCCCAATATCAACTTTTTTTATTTGCTGATACACCGTATAAACTGGACCTAAGGGTGCTACATTTATGTTACTGTGATTTTTAAAATATTTCTCTGTGAACTGAAATGAAATTATGAAATCAAATGTATTATCTATACATGTGCAACCGGCCCTTTTAAAGACTTTATGATGCCAAAGTGGCCCATTATAGAAATGACTTGGACACCCATGCCGTAAACTGTCGTCACAGAAAATGGACATACTCTTGGTGCAATAAAAAACAGATTTTTTATTTTTATTTTATTTCTGTATATTAATCAGTAACACAAAGCACACATAATATACATACACATGAGTTCTTGTTATTCTAGGTCACCATTGTGGGCATCATAAGAAGCACAGACAAATCTATGACCAACATCCAGTACAAGGTGGACGACATGACTGGTGCGCCTATGGACGTGAAGCAGTGGGTCGACACTGAGGTAGGTGGTTGGCATCTACAGTTTCGATGAGACGTTTACATGTACTAATTACCAACATGATGATGATTATGTATAAGGAACACAAATTCAATCTTGTTTTAAAAAAAAAAAGTTGTAATTTTAAAAAAAGAAATGTAAGTTGTTTGTAGTTTCCTCATACCCTCCTGGGAAAAAGAATAGTTTGAATACATTAAAAACTCCAAATGTTACTTACAAACTGTTTGTGTAAATATATCCACAAGACAAAATGATGTGCACACACTGCCATGCGGATTCCAGTAGAGTACAGATTTTAGCGCTTTACAAATGTTTTGAGTGTAAAAGGTTCTCAGAAAGAGGAAAAAGTCCAATTTGTTCAATCATGTGACATTTCAAGTACTTTTCATCCTCATAATTGATCAAGATCCCGACCACATGTAACACAGAGTTTCATTTATTTTTTTCTTGAGAAAAATAGGGTTGTCAAGGTGCTAAAATTTCAAACTCGATACTGATGCTTAGAAAAATACTTTGCTCGATATATAATACTCAATGTAATGGTCGATACTGATGCTTAGGAAAATCTTTGGAGGTGCAGGGTCCTTTGGATTTAAAATCTAAGCTAAGCAGCTAAAGCTAATACGAGTCAATTTTCTTTTATCATATTTTTAACTTTGTAGTACATTTAAGTTTTAACTGTAATTAACTAATAACCTGTATTTTATTTAGATTTTATTTGTTGCTTCGGAATATTTTTCGGTGTTTAAACTATTTTGAAATGTATTCATGCAACACAAGTGTTGAGGAAATGTGTTCAAGGTTCACATTGATTCCTATGGGGGTCTCAACGAGCTTTTCAACTAGCTTTTTACGCTGCGGGGCTGAGACAAGTAAAGGAAATGTTAATCTATAGTCCAGTCTCTGTAATTTCATAATCTCCAACGGAAAGGAAAAAAGATGATGCAGAAAGGGAAGTATGAGCGTTGGGGTTTAGTTTTGTTAAGGGGGGCAAGGAAGAAGGGATGGGGAAGAAGGTCTTCATGTGCTTTTTTGCCCTTTGAGTTCTGTGTTATATGTGTGCTAATTTTACACAAGACCTTGGATTTACCATACTTTTGACTCCCAATTCAATATAAAAACAAGGATCAAGGTCATACTAATTTGGAAAAATTTTCACTTCACCCCAGATAAAGTATTGATAGATTCAAATGGTTGCTATGTTATTGTTACCGGTACATTATATGGAAAGCAGGTAATCCTGGTATGGATCTAATCTCCAATTTGGGACAACCTTGGCTTTGTGAGCTCATTACTTACTATTTTTCCAAATTTTGATTCTCACCTTCTGATAATGAGATCAGATCCAACACTGGACTGTTGTAGCCCATGCTCAACTACATCCATGAAAATGTCCCAGGTCTTTTCCCCCTTTATGAGTCAATATGGGTTTGTCGACCTTTACCTATTTTTACATCCTTCCGCAAAAACAATATTCTTTCTTCTCCCATGCACATCACTCATTTTCACGCATAGACTACTTCTTTATAGATAAATAACTTATCCCAGAGATTGTTTCCAACCTAAGCCTAAGGGATTCAGACAGTGGAGGTGAAATCCTCTTTTGTTGGCAGATGCCAGCTTCTGTAAGTATATTTCTGAATCCATTACATTCTGCGAAATTAATAAAGATTATGAAACTTCCCCGTCAATATTGTGGGACAGTCTCAAAGCCTCCATAAGGGGCAAATTGATCTCTTTCAATTCACATGCTAATAAATTAAGCAGATTTTGGCAAAAAGAGCTGGAGGAGACCATTGCAGATGTAGACGCCTCCCTCTCGACTGCAAATAAACCAGATTTTTATAAAGAAAGAGATTAAAATTCAACACAGAACTCTGTCTTTCTCACATCTGAAGCTAAACAACTTCTCCTTTGCTCTCCGGGGTTGGTGTACAAACATGGAAACAAAGCTGGACGTCTATTGGCTCTTCAACTGAAGGCAAAAATGGCATTGAATTCAATTACTCAAATAACAGATGAGTCATGTTCAATAACCTCTGACCCGGAGAGAATAAATAGCACTTTTAGATCATTCTTCTCCCAACTGTATGCCTCCAAATCTTATAGATGAAAACCAATTAAATAACTTTTTTGAAAAATTGGAATTACCGAATGACTCGCCCAAGGACAATCGATGTCTCAACGCTGTTCTCACTCTCATAATTTAAAGAAGCAATACAGTCAATGAATAGTGGTAAATCCCCAAGCCCTGACGGATACCTGGTCGAGTAGGGATCCACTGAGCTGGGCTTCTTATGGACCAATATGGCTTCTCTCGGTAAACGCTAAAATACTTGCAAAAATCTTAGCTCGGCGGTTGGAATCTGTCATGCCTCAGATCATTTCAGAAGACCAGACAGGATTTATAACTGGAAGACGCTCATAATTCCAACATAGAAAGGCTTCTGGATGTTATTCTCTCTCCATCTGCTAATGTCCCAGAGGTCATAAGCTCTCTTGATGCTGAGAAGGCCTTCAACATGGTGGAGTGGGCCTATCTACCCTTTTCCCTAAGACAGTTCGACTTAATTTCCTGGGTGAGACTACTCTGCTCGTCTCCCTGCGTTTTAGTGTGTACAAACAATCAACACTCTGCCCCATTCCTACTTTTTCGGGGAAAACGACACGGGTCCCCGCTATACCTGTTACTATTTGCATTAACGATTGAGACACTGTCAATGGCTCTAAAAACACGAAGTTGTGTTATACGCAGATGTTCTGCTGCTATACATAAGTGACCCTCTTTCAAGTATCCCACATATCCTGACATTATTAAATTATTTCTGTAGTCTGGATATAAACTAAACATTTCTAAAAGTGAATACTTCCCAATCAAACAATTAGCTATTGACACACCGCCGTTAACTATACCCTTCAAAGTAACCAACTCTTAAATACCTCGGCATTATAATTACATGTTTCTTGCAAACAGTGCAGGCACAAAATCTCACTTCATTAACAACAGTCAAATAGAATTTACAAAGATCAAGGATCCAAATTGTAAAAATGAATGGATTACCAAGATACTTGTATGTTTTTCAATGTTTACCCATTTTTCTTCCCAAATCCTTTTTCACAGCTTTAAAAGACATTATTTCATCATTCATCTGGGTGGGTAAACGCTCAAGGGCAAGTCATACATTTTTATGTAGGGCTAGATCGACTGGGGGACTGGGTTTACCCAATTTAATGGGTTATTACTGGGCGGCCAACCTGCATAAGATAATATCTTTGTTTACTTCCCCTCAGTCCAGCTAGTGCCTCCTGTTCCTCATCGCTGCTGGCTTTAACACGTAGTCCCTTGCCCCTCTCCCCGTCAAACTCTACTTCTAATCCGGTTGTTGTTGTAACACTAAAAATTTGGACACAAATAAGACGCCACTTCGGATGGCTCACACTTCCCCTAGCTACCCCCATTTGCAATAATCGTCTGTTTATTCCAGCAAAGATCAACCCACGATTCTCCGCATAAGAAAATAAAGGGCTACATAGTTTGGGAGACTTGCACATGGATATTATTTGCAGGCTTCGACCAATTAAGCTCTACCTTTTTAATCTACATAAATTATTAAAAAGCGAATAATTTGAAAAGCCTCGTGCAACCGTGCTAGCACTGCTGAAAACCCTTGTACTGATTAAAGAAGCAATAGAAATTGGTCTTCCTTTAGCTAGTTGGGTATCTGGAGCGTCAGCATTTGTGCGTTCGATTATTGTCTCAAAATGGACGGCAGAAAATACCTTTACACCGAAACTCGTCAATCTACGCTTGTTCTGAGAAATGAAGGTTATTCAATGGGAGAAACTGCCAAGAAATGGAGAACAGTTTAAACTGACTCTAACCAGAATAGGAGGAGGAGAAGTTAGAGGCTCTGGTGCACAACAGAGCAAGACAATAAACCAGTTTGAGAAACGGATGCCTTATCTGAGACTAGCCAACAAAAGGAAACTATTAAGATGGGTAAAAAAACATTAACACTGCACAAAGGAAGGTTGACAAAAGGTGTTATGTAAGTTTGAGGTGTTTGGATCACAAAGAAGAAGATTCGTGAGGCAGAACAAAGGGGAAGATGCTGGAGGAAACATGACGCTCCGGCTATCACTCCGTTTGGCAACGCCATAAAACCAGACAGTTAGCTTATGTCGCGCATGAAGTTTACTACTTCCTTGCTGAAGATACAGGAGCTTTGTGGACCTTTTTTTAAGTTTCTTTCAAATAAAATATCAGTATCATTGTCCAGTTGTCCAGCTTTTTTTTTTTTTTTTTTTTGGTCCTGTCAGTCTGCCTCATAGAGAAGGCACTACTAAACAATGCCTAAGTGTTTTTTGTTTTTTTTCTGGCTTTATTCACCATGTTAGCAGTAGGGATGGGTGATGAGTCGATTAATTCGAATTTGCAATTTTTTAAGATTTAATTTTTGAAAATCTGAATTTTTATTTTGTCCAATGAACTCTATGGGCTTCTATGAAGAGAACAGCATGCCATGCTGAATATATTTAGGAAAATATATTGTCAAAATGCTGTAAAGAGGAAACTTTTTTTTTTTTTTTTTAGAATAATACGAGGCACTTTAATTTACTCAATAACTTTTTTTTTTTATTTAATTTGAAGTTACACCAGTGAACTGAAGCCTGTTCTTATCTCATTGTGTAACACTACTAGCAGCAAGCATTTTGCTATATTTTCATTGTTTACGATGGCAGGGCGGCCATCTTGTTTTAGTAGCATTTTTAACAGCTTGTATTTAGTCACACTTTGAATTCAGACGAAATGCTTGACATAAAAGCATGTTTTTAAGATAATTTCTTTAATTTCTTTTTGGGAAATGAAAAGGAGGAGAGAAAAAAAGTCGATTCATCAGATTTGGTGTAATAAAATCGGAGATTTCATTTCTAAGCTGTATTGCCCAGCCCTAGTTAGCAGTTTAAAACCTCCAGGGTCAGTTTTTATCGTTTTTTTTACGCATCTTTAAATAATCCATCTTTTAACTATCGGTTATATTGATTATTTTGACAACCTTCTAGAAACCTTGCTTTCCTGTGCTTCTCTCCTTTCTAGGACCCGAGTATGGACACCACGGTGTTGCCCCCAGGAACCTATGTCAAAGTGTCTGGAAATCTGCGCTCCTTTCAGGTAAGTTGAACAAATTTAGCCTCATTCAACCTTGAGCAAGTTTAACCTGCATGATCAGACGTTTCAGTCACCACAATAGGCAGAAGATTGTTTTATAGTAGATCTGTCATAGTGGAAATCTATTTTTTTTAAATTGCTAGTCTGATATGAGGCCATTTATTTTCTAGCTGTATTATTTCATCCAAACTGAAGGTGTGTGTGTGTGTGTTCCTCTCCCAGAATCACAGGTCTGTTGTCGCATTCAGCGTCAGGCCCCTGGAGGACATGAACGAAATCACCTCGCACATTCTGGAGGTTGTCCATGCGCACATGGCGCTCAGCAAACCTCAAACCATGGTGAGACGTCACTCGCTTACCGTCTCAGCGACGCTTTATCTACCTAAAGCGTGAAAATGAGGAAGCATGATTCAGTTCATGTGCATAGCACCTCTGTTTGATTTCCTCATTTCAGTAAATACTCAGAAACCCAGCAGAGCATCATAAGAGCTCTTGGTTGTTTCATGAAGTGTGGGGTAGCAGAATCTTTGCTTTTAGAAACCAGAAATCTTTGTGAAAAGCAAATGAGCGCGGTTTGACTTCGGCCTGCAGTCGCAATGCTAAGAAAAGCCTCTTGAGTTTTAACACAGGAACTAAACATGTTTTAGTTGCCCCTAGATACACGCTGTGAAAAAGATTTCATATCCTTTAGACATATTTATGTTTAAATGACTTAATGAGGATCAGCTAAAAGTAGCAAATAATTGTGAAGTCCAATTTTACTACATGTTTAGAATATAGGACGCCTCATTATCCATTCCCGTTAATGTCGAAACCCCTGAAAAAAACCAAGTGCAACCGGTTTAATCTCAGGATGAACACCGATGTTCTGTGAATTTTCTTAGATGTTGTTCCACTTGAACTGAGAGGCTGAGAAACAATAAAGATGGCAGCTGTAAGTCTGGAGGAGCTGCAGGCATCCACGGCTGCCCCCAATCAAAAGCTATAAAATGTGTGAAAGAAGGTGCTGTGGTCAGATAAGACTAACGTGATATTTCTTTTTCTTTTTTTTGGCCTGCAGGCAAAACCCTCTTGTAGAAGACTAACACAATGTCACACTAAACAGCATCCTTACAGTGCAGCATGGTGGTGACAGGGAAGCTAGTCTGAGTCGTAGAGAAGGGAGATGGAGTTTATGGCTGCGCAGTCCTAGAGGGAATCTTATTAAGAAGGCAGGCCGAGTTACAGTGGAACAGTTTAGATCAGTCTATATTAATATGTTAGAATGGCCTAGTCAAAGTCCAGACCTGAATCTCTGGCAAGACTTGGATATTGATGTTCACGGATGCTCTCCAACCAACTCGACTTACCTGTTTTTTTTGCAGTGTTTTCAATCCCCAAATGTCCAGAGCAAATGACTCGTAGTTGGTGGTTTGGCAACGTATTGGGGGGGGGGGGGATAAAGCATATACACTCTACAGAAATGGGCTTTTATTACTACTCAGGCGATTTTGATTATAGTTGTTCTCACTGGGTTCATTTTGACATCTAAGCCGACTGAATGCAAACTTAGACATGTACCATTTTCCTTGCACTGGTCTGTCTGTTGGTTTCTCACACACACACAAAAAAAAAAAAACACCAGTAAATTTACTGTTGTAATTTGGTAAAATGTGAAAACGTTCCCATTAGGTGCAGAGTTCCTGTTTATTTCAAGACACAGACAAATTTGTCTGTGAACCGAAAAACATACCTCAAAATTTGCTTTTGATGATGTAACTTTACCTCTTCCGTGTGCGTTTTAGCATATTATTTGCAACTTTTTGCCCTGTTCTAAAAGGAAAAGGTGGAAGTTATAATTCTTTAAATGCTAGTACATTTTGAATGCACTAATTTCAAAAGACGCATCGTTGTAAATGAATTTATTTTTTTTATAGGATCTTTGTCATCTTTGCATTTTAAGACTTCCTGCTGACTGTAAGAGGGGGAAAAAAAAGACATATTGGTACCATTTACGGTTTGTCTGTCATACAGCCGGGTCTCGGAGGAGGAGTGGGCGCCAACAACACACTAATGCCGCACCAAGGTCCGGGGATCACTGGGGGGAGCTATGCAGGCGCCGGTGGGAACCACATGATGGCCGTTAACGGGTTAAGTGCGAGTCAAAACCAGGTACGTCTGAACATGTAGCTCTTCTAGCTTTTATGAGCCTTTCTTCTCCATTCTTTGAATACAAATTGCACAACACTGTCTTCTGTTTCTAAGTGGTTATTGCGTCAATGTTCTTTCTTTTGTTTTTTTTTTGTTGTTTCCGCTCACAAGGTGTTGAGTTTGATAAAAGGCTGTCCGGACCAGCAGGGTATCAGCCTCCAGGATCTGAAGCAAAGGCTGAGTGGCATAAGTCTCGCAGTGATCAAGTAAGTTAGGTTCCGCTTCAGGTTTCTTAACAAGAGCCGATCGGCATAAATTTATAACTGAGAACAACTGAGCAGGATAAAAATCTACATGTGATTTTTAGTCATCATTGGGCAACTGTTAAAAACTTTTTATAATAACTATGGTAAGAAACTGAGAAAGTGGGAATCTACCTTCTATGAAAAATAAGTTAATATATACTGGTACCTTTTTTGCCATATAGTACATTTCTTTTATTTCTTAAGGTAGGAAAAGGTTGAATTTCTTATTTTCTGAGTCATTTTGACCACATTTGCCACTAGTTTGCAAAGTTACTTGCAGTAAAAATGTAGAGAAAACCACATTGAGATGGATCAATATAACGTTTAAGTTTAAAGATACAGTACACAATAAATTCTTTGACGATCTTCATTCCACTTTTGACCCGTTTGAATCAGAAATGGCGTTAAAAGTGGCTTTATCACTTTTCGTCATATGCTGCATGTTCTGCACCACCGCCGCCAGCTCAAATTCCTTTTATGTAAAATATTTGGTTACTAAGCTGACTTCTGATTCTGATCAAAACTTTGTTTCACATGCATAAATATTTTAGTTCACTTTGAATCAAAACCAATCTGAAAAGTAATTTTTTTTATATATATATATATATATATATATATATATATATATATATATATATATATATATATATATATATATATAACCACCTCCTAATGAAATACGGCAAGTTAAAACATTAGGGATTTTACTTAGTTGTTTATCTTAAACTTTGTCTAAAACTGTTTTGAAGAGTTCAAATTTGTTTTGGCCTGTGTCAACTTCCTTTTTTGGAGTAGATCAAGCGCTACAATCAAAACATGTTTTGTTTATTTGTCTCTTCGCTGTAACAGGCAAGCGGTGGAATTCCTGAGCAACGAAGGCCACATCTTCTCAACCATAGACGAGGATCACTTCAAATCCACCGACAGTGAAGACTAGCCCGCCTCGTCTTCGCAGCACTCGTGGCGTTCCGTATTTGAACTTAAGCTGTCAGCGTTGTTGGTAAATAGTTTAATTGAAAGCTGTGAGCAGCTGATCTCTTTGTCACCGAAGAACTAAGTGGGATCCTGTCA
Source organism: Fundulus heteroclitus (assembly GCF_011125445.2). Lineage (NCBI taxonomy): Eukaryota > Metazoa > Chordata > Actinopteri > Cyprinodontiformes > Fundulidae > Fundulus > Fundulus heteroclitus. The sequence goes on from NC_046363.1 coordinate 35,005,332, forward strand.
TTACTTACATTAGGGTACATTAGGCTAATGTCGAACACAGGATTTGAGGAAACGTTTGGCTTCAACAACCTGTATTCCCTCGACCTACTTCTGCATCTGTGCAAAGCAGAATAGAGTCCAGTTATGTTTATTTGCAGTTTCTATAATGCTGCATATCCTGCTCTTGTATAACATTTTGTACTTTTTAAAAGATTTGAAACATGTACTTTGTTTATTTTCCCTTTATGGTTCACTTTTGATCGAATTAAAGATTATTTCAAAAGACTCTTCTTTGAGATTTTCTTTTTTTTCTTTTTTGCTTTTTAGAAAGTTTAAGAAATAACACAGCAGAAGTATATATGTACTTTTCACCTTCTTTATTGCATTGAGGGTTGTACTTGATGCTTTCCATAACACAATTTTTGTGCAAATTTCTTACATTTTAAATGCTAACTTTCGTATACTACTTTAGCCGTAACCGCTAGCATTAATCTGTGTCTCAGGATCACACAGTTTGCAGGAAGCAAACATGCACACAAGTTTTCATACAGCACATTTGAACAGTTACTAAAAAACCACATGGGCGCCAGTGCACTTACTGGCGCCTCACGGTACAGTTTGAAATATAGTTTATCAACGTCAAATGCAAAGCTTTAACACCTATTCATGGATGGATGTGGTTGGAGGGAGAGTTGAAATATGTGAAGTGGTTTAGTTTGGCTCCCATCAACTACTTTCTGTTTAGTTTGCATATCCACAGTAGCACAGTGCAACACAATAAATGCTTTTTTCAGGCAAATGCGTCCCTTAACCACTTCAATGAGTCACAGCAGTTTACCTATTATAATAAAGCTATATTTGTCTTCATGGTAGAATTGTCCTGATTTGGGTTCTGCAGTCGCTATGCACCACAAACACTTTATGTACACTACAGTAGGTTACTGCTTAGTATTGCACAATAAATACGGGAACTGTATACTAAACTTCAAAACACAAATCTTCCCAACTTATGCACCAAATAGTTGAATCAACATCGCCTAGGAGTGCTCGAAAACACAGGGATGGTGTTATTTTGTGAGTTGTGCAATAACCGTGACCATTAGTTTGCCGAGCCCATTTCACAGCAGACTTTTTGACTTGAACGAAGAGGACAGCTACAAGGTTGCTTTTTTTTTTTTCTCTTTCCTTTTCTAAGTACGGCATCCCAAATAGAGGAAGCTGTGCTCTCTGGTAAGAAGGGCCCTTCTTAATCAAATTTAAGGCTTCAGAGGATGACCAAATAGAGACATGGTTCCACTACAGTGGGACAGGACTTTAGAAACAGACATTGAAACATTGTCTGTCTACATGCATCTCATTTATGTCTAGGTTATAAGGTTGGCCAGCCCTTTTTTTTTTTTATGTCTGGAAAAAGATGGTGAAAAGAACCATGCGCTTCCTATCCAACAGCTTTGGTCAATCCATTTCATCGAGCCCCATCCCCCTATTACTAGTTTGACATCTATACGCGTCTTTAAGGGACTTTTCAACCACAGTACCACATGGTCTAGTCAGACGTCTGTTCAATAAAACTTTGCTCGGCGGGGGCAGGCTTTACAGGATGTGGTTTATAATTTTCTTTGTACTTTTAGTGCCAGATTTTCCAAGTTTCAGATTGTAAAAATGAATTGAGAAGGTCCTCTGAAGTCTGAATCATTTCCGGTAAAGACAGACCTCATAGTCCAATATGGCTGCCGCAGGTTTAGAGCCAGTAGCTATTTCATTTGCACCCATGGCTGCTTGCGTCTTAGAAATTCACCGACCATCTGTAATACTGTACAGCTTCTTTTAGAGGACATGTTGCAACGGTTCAATACCAAACATGCAGCGAAGATGTTATCACTGCGTTGTATCGCTCGTAGCAGCGGGCCTGGTCACTGAGCACAGAACGTGGCATAAGCTGCGTGTCTTTTCCAGATCTTAGCTGCAACCCTGCAATTAAATGAAAATGCAGGAGTAGTAGTCACCGGAACGTGCTTTCTTGAGTCATTCCATTCAGTTTCTGATGGAAGTTCCTTAAAATAATATTCACAGCACTTCCCTTTTAATTAGGTTTTGATTGAAGCAAAGTGCTCTGTGCTTGGGCCATTATTCTTTTTGCTACTTGTCCTTATTGGTTTATGTCATAGTTTGGCATACAGTGGATGCATGGGTAAGTATTTACCCATTGCACAGCTGTTATAAGTTTAAAAAGTATGACTTGAATTCAATGTCGGTCCCCTTTCTTATGATAGGCCCAAATAAAATCCTGTGCAAAAAGCTGCGATCAAAAAAAAAAATCCCCTAAATAATACATGTACTCAGTTATGAATGCTGCTGTAATTTAACGCATTCAAGTCGGTGGCAGAATTGGGCTTTGGGATGCTTTTCTTCCGCTGGGAAAGAGAAGCTGGTCGGTAAATACAGGGCACTCATCGTAATACTGTTAGAGACTGCAAAACTCTTGAGACGTGGGCAGAAGTCAAGATCCAAGCAGGATAAGGTGAGGTCAAATGTCCAAATGAGTGTCCGATGAAAAGTCCAAACCTAGTTCCAACTGAGGATCTGCTGCTAGACCCAAAAGCAGTCTCCACCCAGTCTAACTAAGAATAGGCAGAAAAGGGAGTCTCTAGATGCCCCAAGCTGGTAGAGACATGCTTTAAGAAGACTTGTAGATGTAATTGCAGGGAAAGGGGATTCTTAAAGTTATTAACTTGGGGGCTAAATGCAAATGTTTATCTCACTTTTACCATTGTCATTTGAAAAACTGTTTCCTTTTCCTCAAACTTCCCTGTTATGCGCTCTTTATGCAGGGGTTGCAATGTGACAAAATGTGGAAAACTATAAGATCATCCATCCTCGGACCACCTTTGATGGATAATGATCTCTGCAGACTGGGAACATCCAGCGAGAGCTGCAGTTTTGGACATAATCAGATGAAGCCGTCGCAACTTAGCCCCCATGAACTCTTTCAGATCCTTGCACCCGCCCGTTTTTCCTGCTTTTACCACATCGATGTCGCTTGCAAAATGTTCACCTGCTGCCTAATATATCCCAACCCACCAACAAGTGCAAATGATGAAGACATCACCAATCAGTGTTGCTCCATTCAGCTGTCACTGGTCATAATCCTGTGCCTGGTTGGTATTGAGGAAAACCTTTTTTGCCACCCTTATAAATACATTCGTGCTCGCTGTGCTCTTTTAAATCAAAATGTCTGGTGTGAAAGTGGATTGTAAAGGTACAACGTTTTTCATTGGTGGAATAGGGAGAAGTCTTACTGACCACAAAAGAAAAACATTTCAAACACTGCTACTTTCTCAACACTTGTCATCATTGTACAAGCGCTCTTTCTCTTATGTACAAATATTTAAAGGCTGAAGAGTACGATCACTTCATTTGAGAGTGGCTCTGTGTGGTGGTCCAAAACGAGAGTTCACCTCTGCCGTTCTACTTTAGCGGCTCCTAAATTCAGCACTCAGCGCCCACATTACATCAAGCTAACGTTAACGACTGCAGAATAGCTCTTCTTCTAATAGAACGGCACACTTTCTTGTGCTGTCTTAACCATAGCTACCAAAGAGTCATCCACGGTTTCATAGTCATGGTCACTTTCCACGTCTGCAGTCAAGTTCTCTGGAAAAAAAATAATATATATTGTTAATTTGTTTTCATTGAGAATACAACTCTTTGCATATTTTTTTGTAACTTTGCAATGTTTTAAATTAGGAAATGTTCAGTTTTTTTTAACTCATTGCACCTCCTGAAAAATGAAATACATTTTGTTCATTGCTAGAAATAGAAAAGAGGGTAGTGACTGTAAAGTGTCCATAACACTGTTCAAATGTTTTGTTTTAGTGATGTCAAAAAGTTAGATGTTGTTTGATATATTCAAAGGTTTTCCGATCTTTAATGTGATAGACCCCGTGGAATTAAAGAGAGAAACACATTATTACAGCACAAAATAGTGCTAAATAAAAAGTTGCAGCAACTTGGTTGCACAAATGTGCACAACAATAAACTAATAGTTTGTTGAACCACCTTTTTTGCTACTGTCAGCATTCAGTCTTCTTGAATTTACATCTGCCGACAAATAAAGTGTACCTGATGAATCTGAAATTTAAAGCCAGCTGACAGTTTTCCAATTTACGTTTCTTAACATAGTTTGCAAATATATTGCAAACTATTAAAATTATCTTATTGAACAAAAGTATCAGTTTGGAGATGGTTAGATTAACATCCAGAGCATTATATATTCCCAGTGAAGGCAGTTATACTGGACATCCCTATAAAATTGATGCGAGGAAGAGGCTGAAACTGGTCAGGGAGAATGTCAAGATGATGACAGCAGCACTGAATGAGCTGCAGCATTTTCTTGCAGATACTGGTTGTGCTCTACGTTTGTCAACAATCTGCTATAATCTCCTTATAGCTGGACAAAGGTTTCATGTGGAAAGGCTGGTTAAAATTTCCCAAAGCCTTTGCAGGGTTATGTGATATGGTTTGAAGAAACCAAATTGGAATATTTGGGATGATTTTTGTTTTAATTTATTAGTCAGTCACATAAAAGCATAAGGAATATCTTATTTTTTTGCGGTTGTATGGTGACAAAGTGCAAAAAACAATAAGGGGTACTTTTGTCAGATGGAACTGATGTTTTTGTCACGGGGATTGACGTTATCAAAAGTCCCAAATAAAATTTATTTTTGATCCCAAAATTTGAAGAATAAAATTATGACCAGATACCATGAAATAGCTATTTTATTTTGCAGCATCATAGGCATTAAAATAAGGACTGCATGAGAGAAAACAATAAAGCTCAGAAATGGCCCTTCCAGAGTTCAGAAGTAAAACTGGACAAAATTTCAGGGATCACCTGAAGAAAAGTTTTAAAATATTAAGTTATCACATATTGTCAAGTCAGGTTGTAAATAGACTCCAAACACAAAAGACAGTGCAGCATCTAAATCGAAAGGTGCTTCAACAAAGTATTAATTTAGGGTGTGTGCACTTTTGTTACCTGCTATATACCAGAAAATGCTCAAATCTGTATGATTCAGAGATAACATGTTTAAATCTTTCTTAAAGACAAATATAAAAAGCCCCACCATTTTTTATCGACTGGTTTATCTTCACGTAAGTGTTTGGCAGGGCCTTGCTTGTCGTTTCTGCAGTCAAGCACTTTCGTGGTACAAGTGGAGGAGGAGATTCATCATTTAAGCCCTCCTGCATCAGAAGAGGAAGTCAGAAAACCTCTGGTTATTACAGAAAATTACCACAGCAAAAAGCAATATAAAAAAATAAAATGTGGAAGCTCAGCTTCTCTCTTTGCCTTCTTCTTTACTCTCAAGATTTCCTGGAAGTAACATTATCAAGGCTTTCTCTCTAAAGGATCATGCTCCACTGAGCTTTGCAGAGAAGTATGCAAAAAAAGGACGTTGCGAAAAGCAATACTCACAGGAGGCAGTGGAGCTGGGGGTCTTTTTTTGTGATTCAACGTTAAGTCGTTTAGCTTCTCTGTCGGCGGGCTTTTGTCTTTGTTTTTCTTAGGCTTGGAGTGTTTCTTTGTAGATTTTGATGTTTTTTTGGTCAAGTTTAACGATGACATGTCTCGTTTTGGCGGCCGAGGTGGAGGGGCCTCGTTTGAGTTATCCTTCCTGCGAAACTCATAGAAAAAAGTGTCTGTCACCTCGCTAACCTTTTCTATGACACACTTCGGGCACTGGTGCTCAGGCCACGGAAGGGGGTCCTTGGTGAAAGACACGGACAAAGACAGCCACTGGGGCAGGAGCTGGAAACAGTGGTCAGGTTTGTTCTGAAAGCTCGCCTGGATGCTGGGCTCCAACATTGCCCCCTCTATCCTTAGACAAGGGAACCCAACCAGCGGATCTGTCTCCAGGTCAGTATCTCGGCTCACCACTTTTACATCCAGTGGCAAACTGAACTCCTTTCCCAGGTCACTGAGTTTATACTTTTTGTTTTCAGCGAGAACCTCTACAAAGTGACCCTGCATGTAGAGAGGCAATAAGACCTCCTCATTTTCCTGCTCCTGCTCCTTCTTCTCTTCATCGTCCTCCTCCTCGTCCTCGTCGTCATCATCGTTTGGCTCTTGAAGACGATGACACAAAAGAGCCTCGACAGACTGCCTCTCCCCTTTACTGTTCACACAAGGCAACTCCATTCTAGTGCAGTCCACCACCTGTAGCTTCTCCCCGACGCTGAGGTCTGGCAGACCCTCCTCTTTGACTTCCTCGCAGTTCCTTGTCACGCTCACTGTCAGGCCGTTTGTCTGGGTTGAAGCAACATACAGCTCGTACACTGAGCTGAACTCTCTCGGCCGCCTCCGAAACCGTCCGTTGTACTGCTGGGACACAACGAAGTACTGTTGATTCTTCCGGCCCTTCAGGCTAGACATCAGGACCATGGCCATGGTTCCTTTCTTGTGCAGAACCAGGTTGGTGCTCTTGGTCAGGCCCGGAAGCCAGTCACACTTGAAAAAAGAGCGGCTCTCGGGCTCCTCCAACACCTCTGCCACCACGGGGAATGATTCGTCCGGCTGTGACAGGACCTCCGTCAGACTCAGAGGCGTCACGAAGTGGACGTTTTTACACACATCAGTGACGTCAACCACGTCCACCTCCAGGCTGGATGGAAACCTGAGCACGTTCTTCCTCACTGCGCAAAGGAGAGAAGATAAAACGAGGACATTGAGGGTAAATGAAGAGGAACAGAAAATGTTGTTTTTGGGGTGCAGTGTCTGAACTGAACCTTCTCAGGAAGTAAAAAAAAAAAAAATAGCATGACCGTTAATTAAATATCTCCCAGACAACCTGTAACCTCTTAAGTGGTTAGGGTTAATACACTGTCAAAACTATTTGTAGACATACAACGTATGCAAAGAAACAGCCTTTTTTCAGACATTTAATCAGACTAAACCTATCCTATTTTAGGTCAGTTAAAATGACCAAGATCATTTTTCTGTTTGCTAAATGGCAGAATAGTAATTATCATCTTGGAGAACTTTGTATTATTTCCCCCAGATTTTGTCTTTTACATTTTTTTTTTCAATTTCTTTGAGCAAAAATACAAGTAAGATTTACATTGAAATGTTAAGACATTTTAGTAGTGCTCAAAAGGAGTGGGTAGAAGTTCAAGAACTTATAAGAACCTACCCCCAATTACAATATTCATGTCATGTAACATATGCAGTCTTTTGATAAAAGGCATTACAAATTAAAGCACAGTTACATGAATACGGTGTCTTATTTTGAAAGCAATTGTACAGAAGAAGATATATAGTAGTACTTATTGAAAATGTTACAAATTATCACATTTAAATGTTTGGGTTACATGCATATTTTTTAAAGATGACATATTTATACCTGCTTTTAAATTGTCTTAGCGTGGTACATGCACTGAATTTTTTTTTTACCAATCTTACAAACCTTCAGATGATGAAGTCATGGCTTTTTTTTAAGACTCTCATGGGTTAATTCAGAATTTTTTTTGTAAATTGTAGGAACCCCTGGGGATACATTCTAAGGAAATGCCTCAGACACATCACTCCCCTGTGTGACATTTTGGGAGAAGCAAAATAAATCAACCACGATATCAAAAGAATTGTGGCCCTTCAGATGCCTGGCTGATCCTTGGGAACTGTTGCCAAATGCCTGAAAGCATAATGTAAATATCTGGTTTCAGTTGTACCTAGAAAGGTAGAAAAGTGTAAAAAGGTTGCAATGGAGGGTTTTCAGTGATAACATTTCGGCTGCTCCCCTCAGGGGGCTCCTCAACGGAAAACTGCCTCCATCTCACCATGTCCTTTGCCTCCTCGACTGTTGCACCAGAAATCTCTGTGTCCTTAGACTTTTCTCTGTTGTCTTCCTCCTTTCCTGTTGTGTCCTTGGGTGAGACACTTCACCCGAATTGCCTGCTGCTGGTGGGCAGAGGGCCTGTGGCGCCGTTGTATGGCAGCCTCACTTTTCTCAGTCAGGGCAGCTGTGGTTGCTAATAGCTCACCACCGTCAGGGTGTGAATGACTGAATGTAGTGTAAAGTGCTTTGGGGTCATTGTACTACCTAAAGCTATACAAGTGCAAGCCATTTACCATTTACCTCCTGCCGAGCTCAATCTCCTACATCCTCTTTGCAATGTGTCCACTAGCTTTTCTCACAACATGTCCAAAACATCTCAAACTCGCCTCTCTAACTTTGTCTCCAAACCAACCAACCTTAGCTCCTTTTTCTCCGGTCTGCTCGTTTCTAATCTTATCTGTCTTGTTCAATCTAAATGGAAGTGTCAGCATCTCCAGCTGTGTCACCTCCAGCTCAGCCTCCTGCCTTTTGGACAATGCCGCCGTCCACAAACCGGAGACATATCAGAGCAGATCTCTCTACTGCGTTACAGTATTCCCCCGTCGATCTTAAAGTATTCCCTCTGCCACTCATCTCCATCCAATCCACCCTGCCTGCGATATCGTTTTCCGCACTGTCCAGTGTTTTCAGTGGTTGTACCCAGGCATTTGAACTCAACTCCTGCTCCTTCCAGCTTCACCTTAATCACACACATGTATTCTTCTTGCTTCCACCAACTTTCGTTCCTCTTCTCTCTAATGCAAATCTGTCTCTCGAAGTTCTTCACTTGCTCACTACTTTCACCGGAGATTTCAAAGCCATCTTCACACATCATAGTCCACAGATCCCCCTGGGTCCACAAAGACAGAGCGAAAAAAACTCAATCTCTGGGGCCCTGGGCATACACGAAACCATCCCCTGTGTTTTTTGTACATCTGTACCAGAGTACACTCCTCCTCCAATCTTCAAGCATTTTCTCACTTCCCTCAATTCTGTTTAACAAGCTAGTCAGAAATCTCACTGCATTCTCTCCCGGGGGCTCTGATGGGTTTGCTGCCTTGACCACATGCCTTTTTCATACTTCATTCTCTTCGAAGCTCATCTAATTTCAAACTTGCTAGTTCCCCAAAATTTTTATATGATGACTTTTTTTTAGGTTTTAGTGACTCGTCTAAACGGATGTCTTTAAAGGACTTATTTGCAAGCAGAAGTGATCCGCATAAATGCACACGTTTGTGAACAGCGCCCTCCACAATCATTGAAATCACTGACAGTTATAGTGTGAGCGGCACCCTGGTAAGACGCTCCATCTGCTTTGATCTGGACATGAACAAATGCAGTCCAGAATAGTTAGGAGAAGTTCACTCTTCTTAAATGACTCAAGCCTTTCTGTTATTTCTCGCTTTCCCATTGTGCCTAGGCAAATCTATATTTTAAATTTTAACATACGTCAGTCCCCACCCCCATCTCCACCCAAGCTCCATTCTAAAGTACAGGATACCTAATAAGCCCACATCTCAAAGGGAGGTGAAGGTATGTACCACTGACTCGTGGTCAGTTGAGACATTCTTGAACGCCACAGAGCAATGGGATTATTTTAAGATAACCTTGTTTCTTCTTTGTGTTTACTCAAAATGAATTAAAAATTACAAAAATAACTGAAAACATATCAGTAATTGTGGTCAACGCGCTGACATATGTCATTTTCAGGCTAATCTAACAAATATTCACTATAAAGAGAGCCATACTTACGGTTCATTATGGCCTGGACCTGGTAGATTGGACTGAAGACGACAACTCGTTCACACTTGGTGGTCTTAACGAAGCGAAACCTTCGACTGCGCAGGGAAGGCGAAGCCATTATGTCCTTCAGGGTGTAGCTTTCCTCACTCTCGCATTCGTAAAACTCCCCTCGAGAAGACAGAGGAATACACACTTCGGCCGAGGCCTCCGTTTGCCCCTTTACGTGGCAACGCACCCGGCCCTCTTCGCCGTTATGCCTCTCGATGGAGAGCACGGTCAATGCTTTGCCGGACCCCAGCGTCAGACTGCCGAAAGTCATCTTGGAGTTGCTGGTGAAGGTAAAAGGAAGGGAGTCGTCCAGGTCCACGGGCCTCAGGCTCACCATCTCCTCGATTGAAGTGTATGGCATCTGCTCAGGGACCACTTTGAACAGCCCTAGAAAAAACAGAAATGTGTCAGCGAATAGCAAATAAATAAAAAAAAAAAATTGCCTTTTTTTTCAGATTATGTATTTCCAACAAACCTGTGTGAGTGATTGGAAGCTCAAATCTTTCTTTGTTAACGACATCTTCACAGGAAACAGACTGTAGTTCAATGCCAATGACCTTTATTAGATCCCCGGTAGAAAAGCACACTTCACTTCCAGAAATTTCATATATTGAACCTGATGATAAGAAATAAACCAAGAAAGGGTCAAAAAGATAAATTTGTTCATTAAAGATGTTGTATTTTAGAACTTTTTTGGACTCATTTTATGCGAATTTAAAACTTTAACAAATGCCCGACTGTCTTACTTGGCTACAGTAACATCCGATCTATAGTTAATGGATAAAAAACACACACGCGCATAGGTTTGCAAAAGATCTAGACTTATTTAGACACCCCAGCCCAATTCAACCCAAGCTGATCTCATGTGAGTATGTCTCTTCTGCTCGCTATTGTTCTCACATAACCTCAGGCTTTAATTTCCCACCCAACAAAAAGGGAAAGGCTTACCTTGGAAATACACTCCAGAGCAAACTTGCAAAATTTTTGGCAAACTGGCGTTGTCCAGTGAAGCAATGAATTCTTGAAGCGGCAAAGCAATGGTGCCTGCCATCGCTGCTCACTGAACTGCAAATCCGAAATAAAGGCAGGCGGCAACTGACAAGTGCAGCAAAAAGAGGAGTTACACTCACAGCTCAAAACCACAGAAGTGAATGAGGAAGTTAGAGGAGCGGAGTTTTTGCACAAGTTTTTTTTCTCATTTAAAGAGTGTGGCTAAGCGCTAATCTTAAGATACTGTTCTATTGTAAAAATGTGGAACGGCTGGCTTTTAAACTTCACCTTTAATCAGCTGCACCTTTACGATGATTACCAACATATGGAAACAATAAAAAAGAACAACTTTTTTTTCTTTTTTAGGAAACATGCTTGAATCCTAAGGATGAAATAGATTTTTGTCACTGAATGTACAGTAGCTGTATTTGTTACATAGGTAAAACACAAAGTTTTTACATTACAAAGGGCCTGCTTGAATAACCACCTAAGTGCCAAAAAAGTGAATCTTGCTCTCTCTGATAAAAAAAAAAACAACGAAAAGTAAAAACCCTCAAAGAGAGGCTGTAACTTAAAACACGAGCCACAAAACGTAATCACCATCTTATAACTTAAACTTTAACCAAGCATCAGCATTTTCCAAAAAGATATTATTGCCACATGACTCATCCTTATGGGGTGAACTTTAACTTAGTCTAACATGAGCAAGGAAAAGTCAGTAGCCCCACTTCCTTATGCTGCAGGGAGAGACTACGGTACAAAAAGCATGCTCCCGTCTCTGCGGCAAGGCCTACAGCTTAAAACCCACAGTTTTGAAATGAGACAGAAAAAACCTCAAACAACAGCCTGATGTGTAGGTTTGATCCCCCTCCCCCTACACCATCAAACAGAAGGTGCTATGTCCCTGCAGCAAATAACATACGCTGAGAGACATGTGGCGTTCAAAGTTCAAAAACCAACATTACGAAATCTTTTTCTCAGGTAGACTCTAATGCGTAGGAGTCAGCAACGAGGAGATGGAGCCCTCTAGTGATTCTTGTTAGCATAAGAAGACTTTCTTATCAAAAACTTGTATTTCAGCTGAGATCAATAATAGTTTAATAAAAGCAAAAAGAGGATAAATTGTGGTTTAGTGCCCAGCTCAATCAAAACAAAAGAGGTACATGTGCTCCAATGTTCTGTTTACGCCATTATTTTTCGCTTTTCCACAGTTTAGTGGGAAATAATTTCATGGTTTTTATTTTATTTTTGCATAACAACTCTATTTACTGTCTAATTTAAAAAAAAAATTTGCTACAAACAAAATTTGAAGATCATAAATGATATTTAAAAGGCCTGACTGGGTTGGGAGTGGGAGCATTTATCAGTGAAGCGGCAAAATAATCCTGGAAGAGCTGCAGGGATTCACAGCTCAGGTGGGTGAATCTGCCTAATATTAGACGTGCACTCCAATTAAATTCAATTGAATTACATTTTATTTATATAGCGCCAATTCATGAAACATGTCATCTCGAGGCACTTTACAAAGTAAAAATCAATCATATTATACAGATTGGTCAACAATGTCCTATATAAGGGAACCAGTTGATTGCATCAAAGTCCCGACAAGCAGCATTCACTCCTGGAGAAGCGTAGAGCCACAGGAAGAGTCGTCTGCATTGTCCATGGCTTTGCAGCAATCCCTCATACTGAGCAAGCATGAAGCGACAGTGGATAGAAAAACCTCCCATTAGCGGGAAGGAAAACCCTCCAGCTGAACTGGGCTCAGTATGAACGGTCATCTGCCTCGACCGACTGGGGGTTACAGAAGACAGAACAGAGACACAACAAGAGAGACAAAAAGGCACAGAAGCACACATTGATCCAGTAATCTGTTCTACATTAGATGGTAGTAGTGGGTGAGCCGTCTTCCTTGGATGATGTCACAGTTAACAGAACATCAGACCAGGTGTACCTACTATGAAGAAAAAAGAGAGAGAGAGCAAAACGTTACTAGCCCTTTAGCAAATCTCGCATTTGCTAAAGGGCTCATAAAAGAAGGTCATTGTTAAGAGAATGTCTGAAGTATGCCACAAATAATGTGAGGACACAGTGAAAATATGGAAGAAGATGCTCTGGTCAGATGGGACTAAAATGTAACTTTTTGGCCTGCAAGTAATGCGCTCTTAAAGATATACTTACCATCTCCTTGGACACACTGTCCCTTCGGTGAAACATGTTGGTGGCAGCGTCAGGCTGTGGGAGTGCTTTTTCTCCCCAGCAGGTACAGGAAAGCTGATCAGAGTTGATGGGAAGATGAATGGATCTAGATACAGGATAATAAGACCGAGCTCTTGCCCACTTGGAGAATCCTGGGAGCACCATGAGGATCATGTTCTTTGATTTCTCCAGTGCTTTCGACTCGATCCAACAACGTCTCCTGAAGGACAAACTGGTAGTAGTGAACCACCACCTGTCCCAGTGGATACTAGATTATCTCACTGGTCGACCACGATATGTGAGAAAGAGGGTGTGTGTTTCTGATAGGTTGGTCTGCAACACAGGAGCACCGCATGGAACTGTGCTGGCACCCTTCTTCTTCACGCTCTACATTGTGGACTCTGTGGGGACATCACCACAGAGTGATCAGCGTATCTGTAGCTCAGAGGAAGCGGTCGGATGAGCTCATTAGGAGGGCCAGTTCTGTCCTGAGATGCCCCCTGTACCCAATGCAGGTAGGAGGAGACAAAGGATTCTAAGAAAAATAACATAATTGATGGACAGTGTCTCCCACCCCATTCATGGAGGTGTTGCAGAGCTGGAGACCTCTTTCAGTGGCAGACGTCTTAAATCTTCAACCGGCAATTCATCCCAGCTGCTGTTAGACTTTATAATCTCTGCTGCTCACAACAAACTCAATAAGTGTTTAGAAGATGCTAATGGCTGCATGGGTTCTGATCTGATCTTAAGTCATTTTCACTGTCTCTCATATGCTGATGTCCGTTTGCACACATTGTTTTCCACTCTGGATGTTGCAGAATAATAATGCACATTGCACATGTTTTTTCTTGTGTAAATCAGCAGCTGTCTTCCCTCTGTTTAACTTGAATATTTATTTTTAACCTGAACATGCTATATTATATTATCAATAATTGTGCAATACTTATTCTGTTTTTTTTTTCTTTTACTATTATTTTAGCCTTTATGATAAGTTCATTCTCTGTTGCTGAAGAACTAACTTTGCATTAGAGTAGCTGTTTTTTCATTAATGATTTAGTGTATAACTCCGATTGTAAAAGCCCCACATTTCTCTATTATGGGACAATAAAGAAACTTATCTTATCTTACCTATAAAGAAAACATTTTAAAGGCCGCTAAACTGGGGCCGAGGTTCAAAGACGGACAAAAACCCTAAACGTATAATTGGGAATTGTTTATTGTAAATTTGCCCTTACTGTACAGTTTAAAATTACACTGATTATTATTATTTATTATTGTTTTTTATCTTTGTGTGAATCCAGGCTTTCATTTGTCTGTTACTTTGTTGCTGGTACACTGTAATTTCCCCAATGAGGGACAATGAAAAATACTTTTATCTATTCTTTTCCCATCAAAGCATATTGGGTTAGAATGGACCACTCAAGTCTCAGCCAAAGTCCAATTAGGAACCTTGGACGAAACTTGAAAACTAATTTTCACAGATGTTCTCCATTCAGTCTGATTAAGCTTGAATTCCTTTGTGAAGAATGGCCTAACATTGCAATTTCTAGATATGCAAACCTTTTAAAGGCAAATTACAAAAGACCTCTGTAAATATAGTGAAAGATTTCAACAAGGTACCAGGTAGAGTGTAAAAAAATACAAAAAAAAAGAAAAACAAACATACATATCACACTTTTCAGATTTTGATTTTTAGCCAAAAACTTTTCGAAAATTTAGGAATTGTAATCTAATCGGTTGCCAACCTGATCTAATAATTTTCCTCGCACTTCAATAGTGCTTGAGTAGTTCTATATCTTAATAAAAACACATTTCAAGTTTGTAATGTATAAATTGAAATCTGAAAAACTTAAATGGGGTGTGAATAATATTGCACTGATTATTTGATATTATTGTCCTCCACTGTATTTGTATTTTTTTACATTTATCAAAGGTCTACAGCTTTACTACACGGTGAAATTAAAATGTTTACACTATTTTTCAAATATTTCCTTTGTGACCCTCATATCTTTATTTTACGTGCCTTCGTTGGGCTTGGATAAATCCCAATTTTACGTAAAGCGGCATCCACATTTTTACCCCAGACGCGCCTCTTGGGCAGAACTAGAAACTACAATTCCCAGAATGCAGCGGCAAATTCCTCCCAAGATGCATCTCGGCTTTTAATGCGCTGAGGGAAGATGGCGAGTAAAACAAGCAAAGACGGTCCTCCTCCTTTTGATTGTCCATCATGGTGAGACAAACGCACACGCCAAAGTTGTAGCGGGCTGTTCGTGAGACATTGCTAGTTGCAGACAAGCAGAACAACGAACTTCGGCGCGTATATGAAACTTTTATCACAGATAAAAGCTCGCCTTTTCTGCAGCTAACATTAGCTTTGAGCCTAGCTAGCAGGCTAACCCGTCAATGATGTTGGAAATGAATTAGCCAAAAAAAAAAGAGCAATGCAGCATGTGCTGAATTAGCTGAACGCGGTTTCCTAACATAAAAACATAGGAGATAAATTAAGCAGTTGGTATTTTCGTGACAGATTTGCTCCTGCACTGGACTTTTGTGTTTTTATTTATTTTTGTATCTTTTACACTGAATAAATCCTCTCTAACCTTTTGCTTGTAGGGCAGGAAAACCACCCACAGGGCTGCATCTGGACGTGATGAAGGGGGACAAATTGATAGAGGTGACTGAAACTTTAAAGATTTTTCTATAACGACGGAGTGGTTGTTTTAATGCATGCAGTTGTGAGAGGACAAAAAAAATAAAATGCACCAGATACTAGCCTGACAGTCTGCTGTGTCCCAAATGTGGGGGTCACTCTGTGGCTGCTCGGCTTCAAACGGTGCGAGAGCAACATGAACCATGAGATTTAAGCCCTTCAGTGGAAGCAACGCTGAAGAGTTATAACTCAGAGGCACAGATGCATCATGCTTGGCTGATTTTTAGATGTGGTGTCAGGGAGTTATTGACACAGGTTTTTTTTTTTCTCTCTCCTTGTAGAAACTGATCATAGATGAGAAGAAGTTTTACCTGTTCGGGAGGAACCCCGACTGGTGTGACTTCACCATTGACCACCAGTCCTGCTCTCGGGTTCATTCGGCGCTAATCTACCACAAACACCTAAAAAGGGTCTTCCTCATAGACCTAAACAGCAGTAAGACGGCACCCACAATCACACTTTGCTGCTTGATTTCCGTTGTTCTGTTATCGGTGTGGCTAGAATGTAAATTGCACAGAAGAAAAAGAAAAACTACCATTGATCCAAAATGATTGTTCTTGAGGTCAAGAAATAAATTATAATGTTGCAGCTGATTAATCAACCGTATCCTCTTAAAACCTAATCATTTTGGTCCAAACGAAGCCTTTTAGACACCTGAAAAAAAAGTTCCCCTTCAAATATATATGTTTGATTACAGATCTGTCAGGAGAATGTCTGTAGAGACACGGATAATTTTTAGGCGTCAAAAAGCCTGTTTAGACTACAATTATTGGGTCTTGTGAGGTTAAACATCCAAATAATTATTTTGGTTCATAACACTAGATTTACAGATTTCATATTATATTTAAAGCATTTAATATGTTGTGAAATTGTTCTAAAAAGAGAAGAATATTGTAATGCATTCTAAACATTTTGTCCTAATCTGCTTTTTTATAGTCTCGTTGTTTATTTTTCTTAGAGATGAGGTGATCACCTATTTTGTTCAGTTCAAACCTGCTGATACTGATTGTA
This sequence comes from Fundulus heteroclitus, assembly GCF_011125445.2. NCBI lineage: Eukaryota > Metazoa > Chordata > Actinopteri > Cyprinodontiformes > Fundulidae > Fundulus > Fundulus heteroclitus. Next base: position 35,021,886 of record NC_046363.1, read on the forward strand.
CCTGATTCAGATTTCTCTTTAAGAGCTATAAATAACAGTAAAATAACACTGTGTAGTGTCTGGATCATGGATACATTGAAAATTGAACTTTAACAAAATTGTCTCAATATTTCAAAGCTTTCTCTCCTTATGTCCCAGAAAGTTACGAATACAGTTAAATTCACACGGTTCTGGCAAATCAGATTATTGCCCACAGACTGTTTCTGCTTACTTGTATGCACACCTGAAAAATAACATGCATAGCATAAGCAGATTTTGACACATACTTTATAATAACAATAATGATAGTTCTGTCGAATTTACATTGCAGACGAAAAAGTTCAGATTTAGTGTTGAATGCTGAATTGAATTGTTAAATCATTTATGCGTGCCTTACAACCCTAGCCTCTCTGTTGTGAACGATCATTAATTATTTATCTGGATCAAACACACAGAAGCCTCTAGCAAACTGTACCAGTTGAACTGAATCTCAGTTATTTGATAATATAATTTAAAAAGACAGAATGAGTATTCACAACATTTGATTCTGTGAATACACATTTGCTATGTCATGGCCTTATCGACTGCTTTATGTGGTGTAATGTTACCTTAATGTAAGATTTCCAAAAGACTCGCTATATCTTCTAACACACGCTGCCCTATCAATGACTGGCAAAATTTGAAGGATGAAACAGAGAAACATGGCTGTGATTAGGGCTGAACAATTAATCGCAATTTCAATATAATCACAATTTTAAAGAACGCAATTTTCAAATCGCTGAGGTCATGTAACAATTAATGGATCAGACACGTCCTTTTGCTGTTGTTAATATGTTTAAAGTGGGTTTGGCTCCACATGGAAGGGAAGAGAGTTGCAGCAGTGAGATAATCTAAATGTATTATTTGTTTTAGAGTTTTTATAATCATACTGTTTTACCAGAAACTTTCAGGATTCTCACCATAGCATTAAGTACGATGGAACTGATTAATACATAGACTTGTTTGTTGGTTTCACAAGGACTGATGTCCAATTCAACAAGCTATTCTTTTGAATGATAATATTCAGATTAATAAAAACTGTTAAATTACTTGTTTTAAATAGTCCTTGTTTACAAACATCTTTACCTACAGGCCATTTTTGTTGGTTGTGGTTAATGCAGAGAAAAGTCAAAATTAAAGAAAAGTTACTTTATTCCGAAATCCACTGAAATTCACTGAAATTCTCAAGCTGTATACAAACGAAATTTTGTTCTGTACGCACTCTCTGCATACAAAATGAGAATAAAGTTTGTCTAAGTCTAAAGCGCAATTATGGTTGAAATATATCGCAGTATAGATTTTTGCCAAAATCGTACGGCCCAAATATGTTTAAAAAGACATGATAAATTAAACTGAAAACAAATAATTGCATTAAATTGCAATATTAAGATAAAAATCGCAATTAGATTATTTTCCAAAATCGTTCAGCCCTAGCTGTGATAGGTTCAGCTTTCTGTTGCCTCTTGAAGTCCAGCTTTTAAGTGCGACCTGAATGATCAGCGGTCATGCTTGCACAGAGTTTCCTTACCAGAAGCAGAGAACATTTTAAACAGGGAAGGAAAATGTGGATTTAACACAAGTGTTGTTGTCATCACAAGATTCTGTGTCCATATTCACAAGGAATCCTAGGACTAAAAGTAGCTCATAGTGAGGTCATTCTAGGTAAAATCTTAGAATTTTGTGAATTATAAGGTCTTCCTCTGAATTTTACCTTTTTGTAAGATAAAAGGTATTCACAAAGCGCTAAAGTGAAAAATGTTAGGAGTGAGAAGGACTTTTAGAGTGTCTTAAACAGTGAAGATGATCAAAACAGAGAGAGCCGATTGGCTGATCCACCGTCTTAGCAGTGGAGGGAGGACATGAGCACTTTAACATTTCTTTAACATTTATACAGGTTTCTCAGCAGCGCATTTCAGCGTAAAGCGCCGTTATGCTGAAAATTTTCAAGATTACACTGACATTAGACCATTAATGTTCATTAAAATTAGCCTAAATGCATCCAGAGAAGCACCAAACACCCCACCCCACCGCCGTTAGCGGTCCACCGTGAAAAAAGGTATTTTTATTGAGGATACAAACTGTAAATAACAGGAAAAAATATTGAATAATCGTCAATAAAAAGTGGAGAAATATACAAAGAATACAGTAGAGGATTTTTTTTTTAATTTACAGAAAATACTGTTAATAATAAACTTTTTAGAAGAATTGGAAAAGGTCGCAGACAAATGTATACATAAATACATTCTAGACAAGGTAAAGAGTTGAGGAAGTATTTGCTGTCTTCTACATTATTATTTCAGTGTCCATAGCTTAAATAGTCATCCAGAAGGTTGCTTGTGTGATTCCATCTTCTCTCTGGCTTTTGATTGCAGCACGTAGCGCTTCTCACTTTCAGGCTGGTGCGTAAAAGCAGAGAGAAAGATTCATGGTCCACCTATTTGCACTGGGATCAATTTACCTTTCAACTCTCCTCTATTCTCCTCTCAGAGCTGAGGACAGAGGAGCTGTCCGATATTTTGTTTCTGTGTTTTACGCTTTATTTTTTGCTCTATTTGTTAGTAAACCAAGTGCTTTTTGTATGTATTTACCATAACAAGACCACGTGACGGACGTACCATATTGCACATATTTGAAATGAGTAAATGAGGAGGAGCAATCGGAGTCAGTTTTCTAAGTAAACACCATCAGAATGAACGCTTGGCAGATATTGTTTTATTAAAGATGGATATATGTTTTTTTTTTGTTTTTTTATGGTTGAAATATGTGACTAGGCCCCTTTAACTAGAGGGCATGGTTCTGAATATTTCACCAACAAAGATGTCATCACAGGGTTTTCTAATATTGTAAAGCCCTGACCTCTATGATGTTGAAAATATCTCAGTTTTCTTTCCAGCGCAGCCACCTTCACACCAAAGAGGGATGTATTCCCTGTGCCCCTGGTGAAGAGTAAAATTGGCCTATTCTGTTCACCATCCGATTTCACTGTGCAGCTCTAATTTAAATTGTTTGGGCATTACAGTCAGGCAGTCTTGTAGACAGCTCAGGGGTCTAATCAGGTAGTGACACAGTGTACCGTGATGCTTTGAATATCCATTGAGCGGAGCGGCTTCGTTGCTAACCAAAGTCATACTTAGACATTTTAACAGATTTTTGACCACATTGTACCACATAAAATCAGTCAGTAAGCACAACGGTAATCATATATAAGGAACGGCATCAGTTTTTAAGAAAATTTAAAGATTTTAAGTGTGCCTTATAATCTGAAAAATATTTACATTTCCTAATCTTACATGTTCTGAGACCAACAGAGATCGGATAATACTGTACCTTTGCTCTGCCCTTTTCCACTTTCCTGTTATCTTGAGCTAGTATAATTTTTTTGACATCTTGAATAAAACTAAGGAATAAAAATAAAGCCGACTTCGTTTTTAAACACTTCACTGAGACCTGAGGAAATTGCTAACTTTGAGGGTTTTTTTTAGTCAGAAACATGGGAGCCTTTAATGATTGGTGCATTCACTGACCAGAGAAGGGTCTGGTTATTTTAGCTTCATCCCAAGCTTGCCAGCAGTCAAAACCAACAAAGCTAGAAACTGTTGACTTTCTTGATGAATCTCCTAAAATATGACAAACTGTTGGTTGACATTCTTCCAGATTAGTCAATGAACTGACTACAAGAGCCTCTAATAAGACTTGACATTTTTTATTTCAGCACACGGTACTTTCCTTGGACACATTCGCCTCGAGCCCCACAAGCCTCAGCAGGTTCCCATAGACTCTACGATATCGTTTGGGGCGTCAACACGGACCTACACTATTAGAGAGAAGCCCCAGTCCCAAGGCACCGCTGGCACAGGAGACAAGACGGGGGATGAAGAGGAGCTCAAAGGACTACTTGGACTTCCAGAGGAAGAGACAGAGCTGGAGGTACATTATTGATATTATAAATATTATTATATTATCATGGTTAGTTGTATAAAATGGGTTGTGATGATTTAACTGTCTTCTGTTCAGTTTTGGTCTCATATCTGATTAGATTAAATTCTTCAATCTTGCTTTTTTGTTTCTTTCTTTTTTTGCCTTACTGCATACACTGCTTTTTTTTTTTTTACTTTATGGTTTCTATGCATGATTTTTACCAGCAAAATATTGCACTCTTTAAAATGTGTACATTAATTTCTGTTCCTTAATCTGCATTTCACAGAAATGTTTACTGGTACAGCTAAAAGATGTGAATATTGTGAAAAGGTTTTATTTTTTGCCAATCATTTCAGAAAGTGAATCTAATTTGATTAATTACACACAGAGTGAAATATTTCAAGCCTTTATTCTTTTTCATTTTGATGTTAGCTTGCAGATAATGAAAACTCAAAATTCTTTGTCTCAGAAAATTTGAATCTTATACACCAACAATACTTTTAATGTATAGGTGTTTTATAATTCCCATATTATGGCCTACACAATCATAGGGAAGACTGCGGACTTGACAGACGCCCAGAAGACGGTCATTAACACTCGCCGCAAGTAGATTAAGCCACTAAAGGTCATCGCTAAATGAGCTGTTTGTTCAGAGTCCTGTATCCAGTCATAGTCATAGAAAGTTGAGTGGAAGGAAAAAGTGTGATAGGAAAAGGAGCACCAGCAACAGGGATAACTGCAGCCTTGATCTGCTACAGATGGAATCTCCACACGGGCTACAGGTGTCGCATCCGTCGTGTAAATCCACTCTTGAAGCACACAGAAAAAGTACTTGACTGTTTCTCAGGGGTCCAAAGTCCTGTTTATAGATGAAAGTAAATTCTGCATTTCAAATGAAAATCAAGGTCCCAGAGTCTGGAAGAAAAGCAGACAGGCACAGATGAAACGTTGCTTAAAGTCCAGTGTGAGGTTTCAGTCATCAGCGACGGTTTGGGGAGCTATGCTGGTGTCGGTCCGCTGCGGATAACCTGATATTCTTATTTTCTGAAACATCACATTTAGGGTTTTTCATTATCTTTAAGACATGATTATCAACATTAGAAGAAATGAAGGCTTTCACCCTGTGATGAATTTAATTTTCTAAAATTGATTAAAAAATATTGAACTGTTACAATATTATAATATTCTGAGATGTCCCTGTAAGGCTGTTTCCCAAGTCGCTGAACCCAAGTGTTAAATATATGATGACGATAACCGTAAAAAAAAATGCAGCTTGAGCACCAGCAGGCTTATGTAATGTTTCAAGCAGCTATTAATTTGATCTGCAAAAGTTTGTTTTGTCAAATATGTTGTAATTGTCATTGTGGTTTCAGTTCTTTTTTATTCACCATTGGCGTATTTACTAAGTATATCTCCTTTTGTCTCAGAGGTTGATCATACTTCATGTTATTATCCAAACCAGTGATTTATGATGCAGAAAAAATTTAATTTATGGTTATAATAGTCACTTTAAATCTTTTTATTTGATCTTCCAGAACCTTACAGAGTTTAATACTGCTCACAACAAGCGCATCTCCATCCTGACAATCGAGGAAGGCAACCTGGAAATTCAGAGGCCAAAGAGGAAACGCAAGAACTCCAGAGTTACTTTCAGTGAAGAGGACTCCATCATTAATCCAGGTGAATCCAGCAATCTACAGATCGATAGTCGAAACTTTCTGTTTTTCTTCAATCATCAAGGATATACAAATTTCTTTTTTACCTTAAAGGTTCTGGATCATGCTTTTATAAGCCTTCCAAAGTCAACTGTAGGCATATATAATGAAATATTGCCTCTGGCACTACGGAGTATTTATTTGTTATGAAATATTAGGTTTTTTTTTCTGCTGCTGTTTTTCCAACCCATAAAAAAGACGTCTGCCTTCATTGCGACGCCACTTCTCCCCATGTGGGGTCGCCGTAGAGCCGCTGCAGCACGGTGTTGACAAGGAGCAGCTGCTGAAGAGGTGCTAAAAGAGCCACTTCGTCTCCGCTTGCAGCAGAAATGATTGCGCTTTGCCTCACATCGCTGCGTGTTGGGCGTCTTTACCTTAGACATTATATGCACAGGCGCCTCATTACGTGCTGGAGCATATCGTGCGTCGCTGCCATACTGGATGGGTCTCCTCTACCGCAGAGGGAACAACTCGGCCCGTATTTTCTGCAGCTTAAGGTTGCAATAACCGGTGCAGATCGCCGTTTTGGGCTGAGATTGGTTCTGAAGATGTTTTTACTTGGTGAGAACGTTGCAGAAACCCAACAGACGGACCTTCATTTTATGTGACCGTTCTGCATAGGCTGCTTGTTTTCCAGGACAGGGAGGGGTTGCTACTTAGGGAGCAGAAATCACAAGGATTACTCACATATGCATGAATTGAGCAAAAAGGTCACTTTGGGTATGATTTTAATGAAGGAATGGCATCACTACAGAGTTAAAAGCTCAAAGAAGTTGATTTACTGTGACATGGGCCCTTTCAGCCAACATTTCTCTTGGTTCTATGCAGTTTGTCCTTAACAGAGTTCCAGACTGCAAAGTGCAATAGCAAAAACATTATTTGAGAAATCTTTCTCACCTAAATTTAAACCCAGAGCACAAAATAATTAATTTTGGGGCGCGTTGGTGGCACAGCGGGTAGCCCGACCCGCCTTTGTCCTCGACGCGGTCGACCCGGGTTCGACTCCGACCCGCGGCCCTTTGCCCCATGTCTCTCCCTTTCTTCAACCCCGCTTCCTGTCAGCCTACTGTGTTAAAAAGCGAGAAAAAAAAATCTATTCTGGAAATAATAATTTTAACAGATTGCCTCGGACAGCTAGATTCTGAGTGCACACAATAATGTAACATCTCTGTTTAATTACTGTCAGCCTGCACAATAAAAGGTTAAAGAAGTTAGTCTGATGCTCTCTGCAATGAAATGTAACCATGGTCTGTATTTTTTATGCTTACAGAAGATATAGACCCCTCTGTTGGACGCTTTAGAAATATGGTGCAGACAGCCGTCATTCCTATGAAGGTAATTCTCCTCCGTACATTTCCGATCCACTAAGCCTCGCAGAATACGCTTTAAGATAGCACAGATTGCCTTGTGTACGGCCTGTAAAGCTGCCGTCCTGTCATCCCTCTTGCAGAAGCGAAGATTTGACAGCCAGAACACACTGGGCCTGGACGACCTGGCTTCGAAGCGCATTCACGCCTACAGCTTAGGCGGAGGGCTGTACGGGGACCTGCCCCCCACCAGCCACGAGAACAAGCCAACAGGAGCCTCAGGAGGTGCCGCTATGCAGGGCGGGCTTCCTCTGCCCTTCCCCAACCCGGCACCAGAGGTAGATTTGGCCCCGGAAGCTCCCCAGCCCCCGATCACCCTCAACCCCACTCCAGTCACGGCCCCCTACCTTCCAGAGACCCTCAACGAGCCACGGAAAAAGAAGTACGCCAAGGAAGCTTGGCCGGGGAAGAAACCCACCCCTTCACTTCTCATCTAACCAGTTTTTTTAACAGCGCTGACTCTCAGGTTCCCAGCAGAAACATCAGGGACTGTGACCTGCCAGAGGTGGACCTCCTCACTTCTGTTTTTATTCGTTGTGTTATACAAAACTAGTGCAAACTGCACCACACAGAACTTTAGTTTGTTTTTTTTTTTTACAACAGAATACCCGGAAAAGCTCATGAGTTACAGAGTGATGGTTATGTGCTGAACTGAGTGATAGGCTGTATAGATAAAATGATGGAGTTGTGTGTTAAATGGCTTTGATTTGATGTAAAGTTGTATTTTCTACATGTTCCAACATTTTTTCACTCTTTCAAAAATATTGATAAAACTATTGAAAAAAGGGTTGAGAAATGTGGTTTTATTGAAATCTTACTCTGAGGAGTAAAGGCCACCCAGAGACTTTTTTTTATTTTGTCAAAACAGCTTTTTTAAAAATGTGTTGATAGGATGAAATTTTACTAAAAAAATCTGTCTAAGCCAATATTTCGTCAGCCAAGGTTTCCTGTACTTCCCCTAAACGCCACTAGGCGGCGGCTCAAGCAAACGGTTCGTTCTTCAATTACAAGCTGAAAACATGAATTAGCAGCTTAAAGCAATATCCTATTTTTTTTTTACTTTGAACTTTTTCTCTTGCATTAAGTTTGAAATGGTTTGCCGTATTCTCAGAACAAATATAGTATAAATACAATCCTTTTTACACTTTGTTGCTATTTAAGTGGACGTCTACAAAGTACAAGCAAAGCGGACTGGACACTAGCACAACTGCAACATAAAAGGTTACTAATAGCAGAAATGTTTAGATTCAGACTGTTGTAATGCATACATGGTATTAACATCTTTAAAATACTACTGCCTTCCTTAACCAATTCAAGATATAGTCCCTCCTTGCTCAACATTGCTTTAAAGTTAAATTTTTTGAATGGTTTTATTGAGTTAAGCGACACCAATTAAGTAAATGATGCACATATAAACAGCTCTGTTAGAAATTGCTTTAACAACAGTAGTTATGCTTTCCAGGTTTTTTATTTTTATTTATTTTTTTAAAGAGGTTGAAAATAGAGGTCTGGCAGCTTTAAGAACAGCTGATTGCTTTATAGCACCGGTAGCTGTTTTATCGTCTGGAAATGTTTGAGATGGCTTCCAAGATATAAAAACATAAACTGGTCATTTTAATGGATGCAAAAAATAATGATAATAAAAATTGGGCCGCCCCCCACTCATTTTTACAAACTAGACTGGTGTCTTCCCATTTTATTGTGTGGGTTTTGTATTATGACTGTAAATAAAAACAAATTACTTTTGACTCAATCTGTTTCAGTTCTTATTAGTATGGTGAATACGCCGCACTTTGACAGTGTAGACCAGCCACATTGTGTTGCTGTGATACCATTTAATAACCCTTTATAATTTTGTCTCATCACAAACTTTTTAGGATTTTATTGAGCAACAGAGTAGAAAAGGATAAATAGTTCTGTCATTTTATTTAGCTAATGAACATCTGAAAAGTATAGAGGGCGTTTATTATCATCAACTTATGTTACCTATACTGCAACTAACCGTCTTAGTCACCTTGGAAGTCCTGTTTGCAGTTTGTGGCGAAAATGTTGTGTTTTGGAAAACAAAACACTCTGGTGAGTGAAACTTGTCCTTTTTATGTGGCTTGGCATGTAGGCTAAGCCACATTCTTCACGTGGCTTGGCCTACATGCAGAATGCAATGTGTGGCATTGCATTCTGCATGGTGCTGGCTGCATCATGCCTTGGGGATGATGCATCCTCAGCATGGACAGGAAGGCTGATGAAAACTGATGGGATGAAGGAGATAGACACAGGACTATCCAGAAGCAAACCTGTTAGAGGCAGCAAAGGACTTATGGCTGGGGCGAAGGGTCCACTTTCCAACAGAACCACAGCCCTGAAGATGCAGCCGGAGCTACAATGGAATGGTTAGGTACAAAGCAGTGTCATGTGTTAGATGGTCCAGTCAAAACCCATTTGAGAATCAGTGAAAAAGCTTGAAAATTAATAATTGAAGATTAAGCATTTTTGCAAAGAAGAAAGACCAGACAAGTCAGTCTGTGTTAAGCTGGTGGAGCCATACATCAGAAGACTTGTAGCTATAGTTGCACCAAAGGTCAATTCTACAAAATATTGACGCTGAATTCAGATCTCGGCCAAACTTTTTAGTTTTTATTTGTAAACTATTTTGAAATCCATGTATCCTTCACCTTTAGCTGCACAATTATCCACTACTTTGTGTTGATATGGCACTTTTAATCCCGATGAAATGCATTGTTGTTCCAGTGTGCCAAAAAGTGAAATTCAAGGTGTGTTTTCTGATTAGTGTGATGCATCCAAAGTGAACGGGATACATAAAAAAACAAGGCTCCGTACCACTTAAGCTGTAGATTGAATAATGAGTACTTTAATCAATTCACCTTATTATTCTGGCTCAACAATCTGAACTTTTTGACATCAAGCTCAATCGCTCATATACTCTTTTTACCCTGGGGGTTATTTTATATTATATCCTTTTTATTCTTTTTGCGTGGGCAAAGAGGTCGGTAGAAATGCAGTTGGTGTCAAACATGGACACCTCCATGTCCAAATTTTGGGAATTTGTGATGTAAAAAGGGGAACTATAATAATTAGCTCAATCCAAATCTCCATTAAATGATTTCAAATCTATCTGCACATTTAAAGTGACATCTAATGTACGTTTTTAAGTGAGCAACAAATAAATCAAAGTGAAACGTGACAAAAAAAGAAATAGGCCACAACCCTGCGTGCAAATAATGTGCACACTCTGAAGCTATTCCTTTATCAAAGGACATTTTGATTTAGTTTAACGTGTTCAGTGTAAGCCCTCCACCCTTGGCTTGACTTGCATGCCATTGTGCCCAGATGTCAGGTGTGGTGTTGAAATATCGTGCTTTTCAGTTTTTGCAATTGCTTTGTGATAGCCTCAGATCAAATGCGGTTAGGTCACATTCAGACTAATTCCTAACAGAATGTTAGGAACTCATGGAGTTAAACATTCACCATTGACCTCATTCAAATGAGAAAATATGACACAAACAAACCCCTTTTATGAGAGGTCAGACACAGTCAGGGAACTTATAGCTGTGGGAGGGAGGGCGGGGCAGAGCTTTTAAAGACATATGGGGAAAAAAAGGAACTTTAAATCTGTTACTTTGTGACACAACTTAAGTCGTAACTTTTTAAGCTGTTGAACTGAACTGCACTGAGCGATCAACCACGTGCGACAGAAAGGTGTGTGAACCACTAACCACTCCAACTGCATTTAGTGGTTTCTTGACCTTTCAAAACAGTGTGTTTTGACATGTTCTCACAACCAGATGTGAATATGTAAAACTCGAACATCAGTCCGCACAAACACCCCCCATTAAGAAGTGATTGTAACAAGAATCCCCAGGGCCTCTGTGTAACGGCATATCTGTGTGGTGCAGGAAGTCGTAGGTTACTGAATCAAAGTCTGTGCACACTCTGATCAACATAAAAAAAAGGAAAGTTTGAATTACAAAATGCTTTAGTGATATTTATATTAATCAAATTTTTGTCACCTATCATGGAACCTTTGAATTTTGTTGGTTATTTCTAAATGTGTGATTTCTCTAAGCCACTCTTCAAAATCGGCAAGACAAGAGTACATAGCGTTGATAATTATTGGTTATAGGAAGAGAGGTACTTACCTAAACCTGACAAATCTACCAAAATAACAATATTTCTACTTGGCAAACAGCGATCGTTTGTTCGCTTGAACAAATGTAAGACCTCTTGAAAGATATTTGCTATGTAAAGAAAACCCAATGCAGTACAACTAGTTCAATGGAAAAATAATGGTGACAATATATTTTTCTGACGTGAATAATATTATAATATATAATAATATACTTTATTTCATAATGAAAAATGTTTATGCTGCTTGACAGAACAAAGGCAGGATACTTTAGTTGCTACTTTCTTGTAATAGAGAGCTGGTTTGGTGCTCAGTGGGTTTGAAACTAAATTACTAAGACTAAACAAAAGCTGGATCTATCTATCTATCTATCTATCTATCTATCTATCTATCTATCTATCTATCTATCTATCTATCTATCTATCTATCTATCTATCTATCTATCTATCTATCTATCTATCTATCTATCTATCTATCTATCTATCTATCTATCTATCTATCTATCTATCTGATACGACTGATATGTCATTTGTAAACAGTATGTTGCTGCTGTGAAACTCCACTCAATTTTTACTAACACAGGATAATTCAATTCAATTCAATTCAATTCAATTCAATTTTATTTATATAGCACCAATTCATGAAACATGTCATCTCAAGGCACTTTACAAAGTCAAATTCAATCATATTATACAGATAAGTATATGATTTCTTACTTATTACCCCTTTAAATTGTATATAAACCTCACTCCCTATTTCACATTTCTTAAAGTATGTTCACCATTAAAGTCTGATGAACGTATGTTTGCATGACATATAAATGTCTCTCTTATTTTCATCCGAAAAAGTTTATTTTTGTCCCAACAACAGAAACACAACTTACATTTCTAGCTGCAGATTTCGACTGTGTTAATTTAAAAACAGCATGTAAATAAAATGGATACAATCACAACATGTTTTTAGTCACATTTTCATATAGACAGTGCAAATATCCCTCGGAAGAATGCATTTATGGTTATAAGTTTATACATTTCAAGTTCTAAAAGAGGTACAAAACACAACAAATTTCATCATTAGGATGCATTAGTGTAAAAATCTAGACTTTAATCTACCTGAGTTATCACCATGCCAGGATTTGTTTCCCTTTAACTTTAACACCTTTTTTCTCCATCACAGATCTGGTTCCACGGGTTTAATCTTGACATGGATCCCATTAAGTGAGCGGAGAACCAACCTGGGAACCATTTTGGGTTTAATTTCGGGGTCCTCCATTAGCTGGTACCGCTTTAGCGTGAGGGCCGTCACCACCTTCATCTCATTCATAGCAAACGTCTGGCCGATGCAGTTTCTGAAGGAAAACAACATTAAGAAGGAAGTTAAAGAAATATGTAGAATAAATCTAAAGGAAAACAACATTACAAAGTGAATGTAAATTAACAGTAGAACAAATCTAGGGGAAAGCAACATGTTTATGTAGAACAGGATTAAGCAGAAGGTGAAAGATCAAAGCAACTTTTAGCAGAACACGTCTGTGCTCAATCACATCACCTCTCTTCTACTTTACTCTCACCGCCCGCAACAACAAAACGTTTATTATGACTGTAAATCTAGGTGTGGGTGCCGCAAAATAAACATTCACAATTTGCATATCAGGTTAAAGAGCTGGCGGAGAGAGGTTGTAAACTGAGAAGATCATTCACACAGTCACCCAGGGTCAGGTTTTTCCGAACCTTGGTCCGGCGGAGAAAGGCACATATGCATGAGGCGACCTCTTAGAGACGTTTTCTGGGAGGAAACGCAGTGGGTCAAAGGCCTATGAGTTGGGAAAAACATCAGTATTTGTTATAGGCATAAGGGGAAAAAGTACATCCTCATTCAAATCTAAACTTTTATGTATTAGGACAAAACAAAAATGATCTGGTCTGTTCCAGGTCCTAAATCCATTTAAATCAAATCATAGGTGTGCAAAAACACAACAGGTTGAAACATTATACATCAGCCAAAGAGGAGTCCAAAATGGGGAAACATTGTGTTAAAAACGAAGTAAACTCTATTATCCATTATGTTATAGAGCCTCCAGGTGTTAAATAGCTTCACATTTGACTCTAGACTAGGGCTGGATGATAGATTCAAAAATAACATATAGATAAAATAGAAATCGTATTGATCGATATTGATAATTATCAACAAATTAAAAACATGTATTTTAAGTGCAGCCCTGGCCATTTTATACTTTTATACTGCAACCTATTTTTAGATAAAGAACACAAAAACGCTGAATTCAACCAACTTTTTACCAAAACTGCAAGTTTTTAAAAAAAGAGCAAAATAATGCGTGCTCTCTGAACTCTCTGAAGGGGGCGGAGTTTGGTGACGGAGCGTTCCGGGGTCTGTGTTTGTGATTGGTTGGGATGATTTAAATGATTAGTATTAACCAACATGATAGGCTAGAATGCAAAAGGAAGAAAAACTGTTGTTCTATTGAACTTTTTATAAACCTTTTTTTTCTATCATCGATATATGTCTATGGATCGATAAATATCGTTATTGAATTATCATCCAGCCCTACACTAGACCATGTTTGTATGCAGAGGAGTTCATGCTCCAATCAATGGCTGCCAGGTACCTGGGGCTGCAGATTAAAGCCCAAATCCTCAACCTTCCCCCACCATGCTGGACAGTTTGTGTTCAGCGTTGGTGCTCATATGCTGTGTTTGATTCGCTCGCAAGAAGTTTCTCGATATGATAGAAAAAAACATCACAACTTTAGGTTGAGCTGTCCATTAATTCAGGCAAAACTTTGCAAATCTAAATTGCCATATTTCTCCTAGTACCCTTCCAGAAAAGCCACCCCTGTGTTATTTTCTTCTAATTGGCCTGTGATGGACGTTAACTTTTAAAATGGCAAGCATTTAAGCATTTCTCTGAGCGCTGCACAGTCTGTATGTGCACATGTAGAAAGGCTGGTATCTAGTATATGTTTCCACTTGTAAATATTAACTTTTTTAACTCATGTATGATAGACTTCAGATGGCTCTGGTCCAGTGTGCCCCGCTGCAATTCATGCCCCAGTTTCATACCCATGCATTGACCTTTCTTTAAGGTGAACAAATTTAGATTTTTTTAAACAGAGGACACTTGGTCCTGTTGGGAAACACTTTAAAGATAATCTGCTTATGTAAAACAAAAATAGTTCACCCTGCTCCGTTGCACGCGTCTTTGCTTTTTTTTTGATTATGCTTTTTAACAACTAATAACAGTACAGTGCTTTTTTCTTGTCTTACTAATTAGTAATTATTACACAGTCTCTTATGTTGGTTTATTTATTTTTGTTTTTATATGCATCTAAAGCAAAGAATACATCAATAAATAGATCTATCGCACCCTCGTCATACAAAGCAACACAGCTTTGCACACGGTGCCCTCCGCCCACCATTCGTTCCGACCAGGAGGGCATGAGGAAAATTTCGTTTGTGGTTCGTCTGTAAAGCTACACTTGCGCTTTGACACCTTGTAAACAGCAGCCAGCAGTGCTACCAGCGTTGCCCTGCTCTGTGAGGGGAAAAATAACCACCCACAATGCAGCGGCTCGGGATGACGTCACCCGAAAGGAAGGCTGTCTTACTCCACGGGTCATATCAGTCCATTTAAGTACATGTCTATTAGTCCAGTTAAAAACTTTGGACATGGTGTGAAAAGTGGACATTTCTGGGCAAAAGGGGACATTAGGTCACCCTACCTTATTACATCAATTTGTAGCTGTGACTAATTATCATCAAAATCTCACAAATATTTAATTCAATTGAACATTCCCATTTAAAAAGCTCCAACCAAGATAACCCTAAGGGGATTTTTCTGCTCGAACATGTGATGATCATCTATTAAACACTTTATTGGCAGCTACTTAATACATAAAAACTGGAATTAAACTGTTGCGTGCTTTAGTAATTCAAGGTTAGATAAGATAAAAGAAATGGCCTGTAAAGAACATATTACTTTTATTGGGTTAACAAGCTCAAATGTGTCAGTTTGACCACTGAATAACCATAGAACTAGATTTTTAGACGAGTATTTATCAGTTATGAATCAATCGTCAGATATTGGAATTTGCTTGTGTTAGGTTGACTAGCTCCTATTGTTATCGACAGGTCGAAGGAACATATGCTTTGATGCATAAATGGAGATCTATTTCTGCAATTCCTTCATTTTCTGGCAGATTCAAAGCTACTACTTGTATTAAAGTACCTGAATCACAATGGTCAAAATCAGAATATCAGCCAGAAAAAGCCTGTTCTGTCCTTCTTCATTAATTTCATGTTTTTTTAATATATTTTATATATTTTAATTAGTGCTGTCAGTTAAACGCGTTATTAACGGCGTTAACGTAAACCCATTTTAACGCCGACAATTTTTTTGTCGCCGTTAATCGCGCGTCAAAACACACACACCGTTCCCTAATGTTTTTCCCCCCGCCGCTCTCTCCGGACTCTTTCTTTTACCCTCAACGCTTTCCGTAGTTTCAAGAGTGCTAGAAAACTGTAGCAAAACAGACCCGCGCTGCGCTCACTGTTGCGAAGTTTCTTTTACCCTCGGACACATGCGACTTTGGGCTTCTCTTTTCTAAAAGCGCTTCTAAATTTCACGAGTCACGGGTTGCGATTTTTTTGGGCCGGTTTCTGAAAGTGAAATCGCTTATTTGGGCTCTAAAATAAGTGACGAAATAGGGGTTATTATGAGACCTGCCTGCACTACATTTGAGTGTATCCAGCTGAAATATCCCTCCGCCATAGGAGCCGACGGTAGTAAAGGCAGACAGAGCAACTCTGCTCGTATTTTCTGCACTTTACGCTGCAATAACCGGTGATAACTGCTGAAAGTAGATTACATGGTGCAGAATACCATTTTAAGCAGAGATTGGTTCTAAAGATTAGCTTTTACACGTTGATAACATTGCAGAAACCCAACCCATAAACTGTACTTTAATGCTTATTCATTTATCTCTGTATTTGACAAACTAAGGCTGAATCACGTTGCCAAACGAAGGACCTGGAGTTACTAATCAGTTCCTAAACAGTCTCTTTCAAGTGTAAGGCTGGAATGACCTGGGGATTTAAAACCGTTTTCCAGGCTTAAACTCTATGAACATGGATAGAAACAGCAAGCAAAAATATTCAAAGAAATTATTGTTGCTGGTGTGAAAGCTCAGAATTAGATGTGTGTGAGAGAGAGTGAAGAAATTAACAAAACTTATGACTTTATTGAAATGTACAATTTTTATTAATTTATATGTTTATGCATAATACCATGTCTATCTTTGTTTAAGAGGCAAAAAAATATATATCAGCATGAAAACAGATATTTATTTACACATTTGTTTACACACTGTGTAAACATTAGGGCGTCATGATTAGTCATATAGCCATTATAGTCCAGAGTTTAACATTTGGCACCAGGATGTTTTCATTCCAATTCTGAAAAGTGCTTGAAAAATAACAAAATAAAAATATTTTTTGTACAAGCATGTATTTTATTAGTGTCATTTATTGCAAAATTGCATATTAAAATGCCCAAACAGGCTATTACACTTTCAGTAATAAAAGGATAAAATATGCAATTAATTTGCGATTAATCTCGAGTTAACTATCGACATTATGCGATTAATCGCGATTAAAAATTTTAATCGTTTGACAGCACTAATTTTAATATATATTTTGATCAAATTGACATCTTAATTTCTCAATTCCCAGGTCAGTTATCATCACAATAAACTTTTCATGACTTACGTTAGGGTCCTCCCAGACAGTTGAGTTTCTGTGAGTTGCAAACACGCTCACTCCAACATGAGAGCCTTTAAATCAGGAAAAAAAAAGAGCTGTATTTTAGTTGGGACAGTGAACAAAATGCAAAGACAAAATGTGTATACACCGCTTCCTAGCTGCCTTAAAGGTAATATTCAGTACATTACTGTAAAGCTGCCTGTGTCAATAACTTCCTGAATAAGCAGCAGGCGACTAATGGATCTACCCAGTTATAATCCGGTTTCCAGTGTGTTTATAAAACCCATAGTGCTTAATAGAAATCTGCGTTAAGCGATGCTTATAGTCTCTGAAATATAATCATTTGAAAATGTTTTCCTGTGACTAAGTAACACAGTAACAGAGAATATTCCACACAGCGCACACAGGAAACAAATGATTTTACAATCGCAGTTTATCTTGTTAATGTGTGCAGCTTTATCTCAGGCTGACTTTGTAAAAGAAAACCCAATTCCATAAGTCAGAAAGTTAATATTTGATCTTCTTTTGTAACGTTCACATGCGGTATCCATCCGTCTCAGTGCCTCGTGTCTCCGACCTGCGGGCAATGTTCTTCCATCGAAGAAGGTCATGGGTTTGGTGATCTGCCTGGATATTCCTGGCACGGGCGGGTAAAGACGAAGCGACTCTTTGATGCACATCGTCGTGTATGGAATTTTGTGGAGATCCTCCCTGGACAGGACAGAGACGTAATGTTAACCACAGAAAGATAAGAAAGGTTTGTTATAGCTAGGCTTTCTTAGAGTTTCCCCACCACTCGATGGTGTCTTTGCCTTCCAAAGCTTGACAAACTTCATCCCTGCAGAGCTTCTGGTGCTCTGGGTGGCAGGCCAAGCAGTAGAAGATGAACGAGAGGCCGCTGGCTGTGGTGTCGTGCCCCTCGAACATGAAGGTGTCCACTTCTGCTCGCAAATCCTCATCCGACAGGCCCTGCTGCTTTTCATCCTGATGAATAAATAAATGCGCTGTGTGTAGAATCCTATTAGAAGAAGAAGGGCTTTACCACACTTTCTTAGCCCACGCATTTTAACAGAGATTATTTTTGTTGGACGATGCATTTGCAACGAAATTTCTGTGCTTTGTTTTCGAACAGTTAAAGCAAATAAACCCAGTGAACAAATGCTTAACTTAGCTGAAACACGTCGTCAAACCTAAGCCTAGCATAGCTTTACTAAACAGAGAGGGTGGAAAGAGAAGATGAAGGTATGTTCAGTTACATTTTTTGTTGTATTTCTGGTTGCTGTGACTCAAAGCAGCTTTTAATATTTGGAAGAAAACATATGAAGGTTGATCTGTCCAGGGTGTACCCCGGCTCTCGCCCATTGACCAGCACCCCTCGTGACCCCACGGGGATAGACGTGTTAGAAAATGGATGGATGGATGGAACATATGAAGGTTAACCGCACTGATGTTATTGGTTTTATTTTATGATTCTGCGGTAAATGTTCTTCGATCTATGGGGTCATTGTCCCCGTATCTCCATTCTACCGCTAAGCTTCAGGTGGCAGACAGCTGCCTTATCTTTATGAGCTGTTCATGGCTGTTAAAAGGGACTGGGAATGCTGCAAGGAAAATGTTTTGCAATATAGTCTAATTTTTTTTTACCCTCAGCTTTAGGAGCAGAGGAGAAAAAGGGAGACAAATAGCTAAAAAACTGTCTTATCACAGGACATTACTAAGCAGAAAATGGTTAGTGAAGAACCTCTGGTTACTTTAACACTGTGATCTAATGTTTCCTGATATCTGATCTGTTATCAGGTTTACACATTTATTTATTTATTTCCTTTTGATTTGTTTATACAGTGCTGAGCACATTGACTGGACCCCTGGTAATAAATGTAAAATGCCTTAACATAAATTTACCTTTTACTGCACCTGAATAACTTCGATTAGAAATAATCCCACGTCAAGAAATTTTCTCTTTACAAAATCCCTTTAGATTAATCAGAGTCCTCTGTCTTTGGGCTATCTTTGAACTGGTTGGGCTAGAAAAAAACAGCTTATGGCAGATTGTTAAAATTTGGGCTGCTTTTCTCAATATTTTGTGGGGTTTTAGCAAGCACTATTCATAGATAATTCATAAAATAGTAATTGTGTGGTAGAAAGGTAAAAAACTTTCCCCTTTTTTAATTAAATGCGATTTCCTTGCACTCATTTTATGACTTAATCTATTTTGAAATGTCTAGAATCTACGGCCTACATGGGGTTAAGAGTTCAACTAATCAACTGAAAAACATTTCATAGCTGTGTGCGAAAGAGAAATGTCAGATTGATCTACTTCATCGGGACTGTGTCACACGAAGGACTACCTGTAGTGACCTTTGAACTTTTTTTAGTTATTGTAATTTTTAAATCTAAGGCTACAGACTAAAACATTTTAGATGCAGCTTACTGGAGGGTTGTACTAGTTTTAGAACAGACTTGAGGGCATCACATGTGGTCCTTGGGGGCTACCTGGTGCCCGCGAGCCCCGTGTTGGTGACCCCTGCTCTATACGCTTTGTGAGAAGGAATGAAAGAAATGTTGAATTTAGTCAAATGTATAACTTATGTTGGTAGGCTATTGATAACTTTTTTTTGCAGTTGCTATGATGACATGTTTGGGAAAGTGATCTTTGTGTCTATTTAGTTTCCTGATTGCACATTTGGTGGGGAGCCTGTGTGTAAAGTTTTTTTTCTTTGCTTTAGTGCAGTTCTGTGCTAACCTGGCCAGCCAGAATGATAACGTGTAGCACTCTCCGTTCTGCACATTATGAATCTGGGCCTGCTCCCATTGAATCTGTTTGGTGAAAGGCGGGACATTCAGCAGAAATTTCTGAGCTGATTGGGCGAAGCGACACCTAGTGCCCACCTACCAAAGGTTAGTTTTAACCAATATGGGTATCAAATTAAAACATGAGCAACAGACGGCATGAGAAACCACAAAAATTTAAGCTAGCCAAGGCATTTGTTCCTGTTCTTCTTTCAAAGAACAGATTGTGGATTCTTACCAAACAGATGTGAACAAACCAAACACGTGCGTCCTCCTGCACTGCCATGTTTATTTTGGTTCCTCGGCTCTTGCTTTCTTCACAGCTGGTATGTTCCGCCTTGAACCACAAAACTGCAACGCGATTGGCCCGAACCGTTTTTGGTTCGAACACAAACATTTGGAGCAGTACAAGATGGAGGTATTTGTGAATGCACAAAGACTGCGAGAGTTCATCTTGCAGGCAAGGTTAGTTCTGTGCTAACGGCGTCTTCTTTATTATGGGTTCAATAGTTGTACTTTTTTTTTTTTGGTTTTTGTTTTGCAGTTCACCGGGCTTTATGTCATGTTTGGGCTGGAAACTGTCAGTCAGATCTGGCAACCCTGCTTGAGATTTCCCAGAATGAACTGGAGGTTGTTGCTGGAGAGAGGGACGTCTGGGTTGAATAGTAAAGATTACTATTTTTTAAAGGCTCCTGGTCTTTAACGGTACATGGCCACTTTATTTGACTTTATAGTTACTTATATGTCAGTAGCTCACTCTGGTTGCATACAAAGTTTTTAAGAAAATTATCCCGTCCTGTTAGCGTATTAGTTATTATTTTGCCATTTTAAGAATTGTTTTTGCACAGTTTGTTAGTAAATAAAGCCTTACGTGTTTATTTTTAATAAAATAATGGCTATTAGCATCTCCCAGCGAAACAATGCAAAATGGTCCAAGTTCCAGTGTATAAAAAAAGTGACTCCAAGAAGGAAAAGACTGGAATGTCAAACAGTTTTAGCTTCTTCCACTAGGAACAACCAATCAGGCCCGAAATCTGGGTGTACTGATGGATTCAGTCCTAAACTTTCAAAGGTAATTGAAATGTTAGCCTTTTATCACCTAAACATTTTTTCCAAGATTAAAGGACTGATGTCTCAGCAGGATCTGGAAAAGCTAATCCATGCATTTATCTTTAGTCAACTTCGTTACTGTAACAGTGTTTTCACAGGTCTGCCTAAAAAGTTGATCAGACAGCTGCAGCTGATCCAGAACGCTGCTGCCAGCGTCCTCACTAAGACTAAGAAAGTAGAGAACATCACTCCAGTTCTAAAGTCCTTACACTGGCTCCCTGTATCTTAGAGAATAGACTTTAAAATACTTCTGTTAGTCTATAAATGAATGTCTTAGCACCTAAATACATCACAGACCTGTTATCAGTGCATCAACCCTCCAGACCACTAAGGTCTTCTGGCTCCAGCCAGCTCTGCAGAACCAGAACCAGAACCAAACATGGAGAAGCAGCATTTAGTTCCTATGCTCCACTTATCTGGAACAAACTCCCAGAGGATTGTAAAAGTGCTGAAACTCCGAGTTCCTTTAAATTAATGTTAAAAACGTATTTGTTTAGAGTGGCCTTTGAGTGTTAATGTTATACTTAAACTGTTCACTGAAACTTCATTAGATTAAGTTTGTAGTCCAACTTCTCTTGATTCCACTGCAATGTACTTTCTTCTATCTTTTATGGTCTTATGTTCTGTTTATGTACAGCACTTTGAATTGTCTTGTTACTGAAATGTGCTACACATTCACTGATATCTTTGTCATTAATACAGAACTAATGAATT
The DNA here is from genome assembly GCF_011125445.2 of Fundulus heteroclitus. NCBI lineage: Eukaryota > Metazoa > Chordata > Actinopteri > Cyprinodontiformes > Fundulidae > Fundulus > Fundulus heteroclitus. The sequence continues at coordinate 35,043,439 of NC_046363.1, forward strand.
AAATACTTGTTTTAAATTATCAGGTTTGCGCTGATGTCACTTACCCGTGCAAAGAGAAGAATGTCCAGAAAATCCAAGTACCTCTTGGTCTGTATGCGGCCTAGCTCCGTTTCTTCCTTTAGTGCTTCTTTCCTCTTTTTGATAACCTCGTCTTGAAAAGAAAACAAATGAGCTTTTCCCTTGTAGATGAACAGATTAAACTGAAAAGCAGACCTCAGTGAGTTGTCAAAGCTAATCTAAACCAAGTTACATCTTACCTGTATGACTGTGAGCCACTTTGCATGCTCTCCTGTATCTGAAACCATGTGGGCTGAGGTGGAAAATGAGGTCGCTGTGGTATGGAAACGTCCTCACCCGGAAGTTAATAAGATAGCTGAGCTCATACACCGCTTTGATGTAGGCATTTCTTCCCCTGACACATAAAAGCAGGAACACATGAAAGGCAATGTTCTTTCTTCTGCCTGGAACTAAAGCAGCTGATCTGGTTTTGAACTAAAGCAGAAATGGTGAATGTTTCAAAGTTTACGTGCACTCACCCCTCTGTCTGACAGTTGCTGTTGCAGCTGAAGGCACACTTCAGGATGCTATCAAGTGTCATAAGGCTGACGTGCTCAAACACTTCAAAGGTCTCTTCGGTGGTTGCATACCTTTCCCATTTGTCCTGGAAAAGACACAAGAACACAGATGCCACCATGTCAGCAGAAAAAAAAACTATAAGCGATACAAACAATAATCAACAATAATCTGTTGTCACTAAAACCAGGAAGATAGAGCTCATCACCCCAGTTCTAAATTCCTTACACTGGCTCCCTGTATCTCAGAGAATAGACTTCAAAAGGCAATGCTTTTTTTGTTCATGGACAGTACTTTGAATCATCTTGTTACTGAAAAGTGCTTTATAAATAAACTTGCCTTGCCTTACCATAGAAAACCAGATTCTGAAACTGAATCTGAAGTCATTTAAATACAATTAACATGAAAACAGATTAGTTCAGCAACGTTTCACATTTTAACTTTTAATTAGGATTTAATAATTAGTTTGTTTTGTTTTTCAGTTGATAAATTTCACATTTCAAGGGAAAATGTTTTATTGTAAAAATAAACTCATTGGTTTTGTATAGGGGTGCCAAAACTTCCACTGCATGTACTTTTTTTAATTCAATACAGTTTGATTTATATAGCGCAAATTCACAACACATCAACTTAAGGCAATTTACAAAGTTGATTCAATCAAATCATATAGATAGGGTAAACATTTTCTGTCTAAGAATCATCGAGTCACTTGCAGCATTCACTCCTCCACAAAGAACACGTAGCCACAGTTAACAGTTGCCTGCACTGTTGTTGACTTTGCAGCAATCCCTCCAGGGGTCTGCAAACTATGGCTCTGGAGCCGCAAGTGGCTCTTTGGACCTTCCACAGTGGCTCTTAATAACCTTGGCTATAAATTATATTTTTAGTGTGTTATTTAAATGTAATAATGATAATAAATGCAGGTTTTAGCAGTTTTTTCTTGGAATAATTGCTTTTAATTTCCACAACAGAATGTTACTAAAAGTGCCAGTAATATTTAATTTTAAATCAATATTTTTTCATTATGTTAGAAACTATGATTTTTTTTTTTACATCATTATCCACAAATATCAACATCCCATCCATCCTGTTTTTTAACCTCAAAACAGTCATAAAAGGGCGTTTCTTTAACGATGACAACATATTTCCTACAGTAGATCTTTATCAAAAATTATAACTAGTCTTTTTTCAAAAGACCAGGCAAGATTTGTGGCTCTGAATCAGTTTAACTCAAGTGGACTGTAGGCAAAATGGCTTCTTAGGCTGTAAAGGTTGCAGACCCCTGCCTTATACCGAGCATGCATGTAGCGACAGTGGAGAGGAAAATTTCCCTTTAACAGGAAGAAACCTCCAGCAGAACCAGGCTCAGTGTGAACGGCCATCGGCCTCGACCGACTGGGACTTAGAGAAGACAAGGCAGAGACACAAATTAAAATTCCTCCAAGTTTTGATGTCATCAAGACATGCCTGTAAACTAAGTAACTGATTGGATTAATCAACATTTATTCTATCTATCTATCTATCTATCTATCTATCTATCTATCTATCTATCTATCTATCTATCTATCTATCTATCTATCTATCTATCTATCTATCTATCTATCTATCTATCTATCTATCTATCTATCTATCTCTATCTTTTTTAAATACCACCTGAGTTGCAATAATCATTTCATTCAGGGAACAGGTTGTGCATTTCCTTATTCCCAACATGTTTAATTATTCTCAGTTATCAAATAACATACCAGCATTGTTTTGGCAGACTCTGACATCAGTTTCACATACGGTTTTAAAACATCATAATGGAAACCTGGAGTCAGGAGCCTTCGGTGGCGAAACCATTTCTGACCTTTTGACACCAATAAGCCATTTCCTAAAAGGAAAAAAAAAGAAAAAGATGAAAGTGAGTAAAACATGTCAAAAATGAACCCTGCATCGAAACAAAATGAGCAAGTAAGAGAAGGTAAAATGGTCTTACCAATCCAAGACTCAATAAATTTATATGCAAAGTCATCCTTTGGCTCTATTAGGAAAAAGCAAATCAAAGCTTAGTTACATTTTGGTTCATGTCATGGTTAAAATATTCTAACAAAGAGTTGAGAGGAAAGAAAATATGCTCCCACCTGTTGATGTCAGTAAGGTCTTTACGTAATCAGGGTGGTGAATGTTGAGAATACAAATACTTGGGCCGAACCACAGAGGGAAAGCATAGGGATACTGCTCCCCCCACTTTAGCCCCTTGAAGAAATCAGTTCCATCTTGTTTAAACTAAACGAGAAACAAAAACATCACAAGATGCATGAAATTAAACAAGCATGCGTTATTATCAAGATCCATACACTTTTATTTATACAGGTAGTCTCACTGAGACACGAGTTCTCATAGCATCCCCTGATACTGCACAATGTTGACACACACATCCTAAATGGATCGATGAACAGACCAGTTTTAACAGCAATAAATGTTTGGACATAAAACTTAAAACACTTTATTCATATTGCTTGATTTAATTTTACAACTTCAAATAAAGCATACAGTGCGTAACTAATACAGGACGTCTTAGTTCTTATTTTACTATTGAGCCGATGGGACAAGTGAATTTCTCCACTGTGAGATCAATAAAGCTTATCTTATCTAAATAGCATTACAACTACCATTCATTTTCAATTTTTGGATCTTTATCCTCCTAATATCCTCACAAGAGGATAATTTGACATAAAAGTGTGCCAAACAGTGGAAAAGGTTTTCCGGTTTGCCGACAAAATACCCCCTTAATGTCACAAAAGATGTGTTGACACAATAACTAATTTAACGAAGCACTTATTTATTTTTATGCACGTGGACATTATTAGTATATAAAACAACACAAGTTTACTGCTATTTATATATATTTTCTAAATTGCATACTTGTTTATTACAGTTATGTCAGATTTATTTTGTGTATTAGGCATGAATAACTTTATATGACGTATGTTCGGCTTATTGAAGTTTTATGATTTTTTTTGGAGAATTTTATAATTGTTATTTATATATTTTTTTATTTATCTCTACAAACTATATTAATTCCGTGTTATTTTATTTTAAATGAAGGCTTATAAAAACCCTGAGCTTTTTGCCTCTCTCCTCCCTGCTCTGCGGTAATTGTTTCTTTCTGCGCGCAGGTATGATGCAAAACAAATAAACTAATATAAACCACACAGTTGAATTAGCAAACGTCCAACGACGCTCCAAATAACAAATTGAAAGTTTGACACAGAGTAACGCGCTTTAGCTGTGTCACCGTGTTGAAGTTACGTAAGGATGCAGCTGCTGCGTTGCAGGGCGCCTCGGAAACGGGTTACCTCCAAAACATTTCCAAACAGAAAGTGTCCCGGCGGTCCTGGAAAGGCTTCAAGGCTCCGCAGGACAGCCTTCCGTCTGAGGAGGACGGCGGTGAATTTGTACACGAAGGCAACGAGACACAAAGTGGCGAAGAAGTAATGCATGTGTGGCCAGAGCAGCTGGTATTTGAGAAAAGCCTCTGTCAACTCCATGCCGACGACGTCCGGGTTGCGGTTGCGCAGGGGCGAAGAACGGCGCTCCCTCCGGGGGACCGCAGCGCAGGCCGGGCTGCAGGCTTTCTGTCTGCCCGGCTGCAGCCTGGCTGAGTAGGTAGGCGGAGGATCTGCATGTCTGGGCGGGTTCTGCGCTCAATGACGGAAATTTAAAGAGATTTAGGCCCTAAACAGCTAAACTCTTTCTGATTATTACTAAGCAGTGTTCATTTGGACAGCGCATCGCTCTCTTACGCCTGCGTGTAATTTGGTTTGGCTAATCCTTAATCCGTATGCTTAATCTAATTGTAGGCTACGATATTTTAATTTTCTGTATATTTAGTTGACTTAAAATTGAAAAAAAAAAAAAGAAGCATTCTATTTGAAACTTCTTACATCTTAAAAAAAATACATTTTCCCCACTCATATGTGACCAAATGGTGCATCTTACTAAAGTTGATCTATCTGAGTAATTCAATTCAAAAGGGGAAACATGTACTGCATGGGGGTTCATTATGCAGTGATTATAGTGACTCATTTAAGATGTTTATTTACTGAGGCTAATAAATGAAAACCCACAACTCAGCTTCTCAGAAAATATGAAATGAGAACTAAAAGAACATGATTTTTAATCCAGAAATGTTATGACAATGTGAGGGCCAGCATGATCATGGAGGTCTGACAGTTGTCCAGCAAACAGGAGCGAGGAGGGTAAACCACAAAAGCTTGTTGCCAAAAACTGACAGTTCACCGAAAACTCAATCCAAGCTACTGTTTTTAGCAAGTACAACCTGAGCAGGCTTAAATGAGGCATTTCAAACGAATCATTTCTAGTAGGAAAGAATAAATCTTTTCCAGTCTGGGTTTTATCAGCTTCAGATCTTTTACCTTTAGAGAAAAACACTTACATAATAAAGTGTCAAATGAATGGCAGCATGGAAGTGATTGCCAATCAAAAGGCCGACTTATTCATCTTATCTTATGCGGTCTAATTCGATGCCTAAACCATATTGTGTTAATGTTGGTGTTCCTTTTGTTTTTATGTTTTATCTGTTTTTAAATTGTATTGTTTTATTTCTTTGTTGTTGTTGTTGTTGTTTTTACGACCTACATTTCAGCACTTTGTTTGAAAGCACTCTATAAATAAAGTTATTATTATTATTATTATTATTATTATTATTATTATTATTATTATTATTATTATTATTATTATCTGTGTCGGACTGTTGTTGTGCCTTATTGATTACACATATTGTGAGACAATATCATTAACTCTATCAATGTTTCAGACAAAGCAGCTTTGCTGCTAACTTGCAGAATTCCCGATTTCACCACTTTTTAAGCTGCTCAACCAGAAATAAGGTAGTGTGGATCTTTTATTTGAAAACAAGCATGTTTTGACTGCCATTTCCCTGCCACTTGGGGATTTTTAGCAGCACATGTTGTCACTCAATCCGCTCAGTGAGCCTCCTTTTCAGATACCACCTATGGTGTCTTTCAAAAGTATTCTTACCCCCCCAAACTTTTCCAAATTCTGTTACGTAACAAACAACAAATTTTAGCCTGTTTCCACAAGTAGCAATCACATAATTGTAATGCAGAAGCAGAAACTTGCGAAAAACTTGTTCATAGCTATAACAAGCAATAAAAAGTTTCTGCATGGTACTTTTAATACAATTTACAAAAAAATTACTTAATTTAGCTTTGTTTCATGTAATTATTGGTTAAAAAGTACTTTATTGAACAAGACATCCATTTGCATCAGGAACCTCGAAATTTTTTAAATTTTATTTTTAAACTTTTTGCAATGAAAAAAGTTAAATCTATGATTGGGAAAAAAATTTTCATAAGGCTTCTGATAAACACTTGTTGGTGTAGTCTGCTGGTGTGACTCATGTCTGTTTCATGGCGTTCATGCTGTAGAAGTGTTTCCACTGTTGGTCTACTTCAACAGCTCTAGTTATTGAAGGTTGGTTCACAGTTCAGCTTATAAGGACTTTATATGCTTGCAGTTAAATTCAGCCTAAACTTGAATTTCACAGGTCAATCACATTTTTTTTCTTCTTCTCGAAAATATCGCAGCGACACGTATCAGATCGAGTGCCATAACAGACTTGACACCTCTGGGTGAGAAATCAAACTTTTTTTTTTAATGCACGTTCTTTATTTCAACACCTAGCCGATGCAGAGAGCGAAATATATACGACAGAAGTGTGTGGGAGAGAGCTTTGTCAGATTTCCTATGCAGTCGCTGTTGGACCACTTCCTATGTGTCAGCCTCAGTTTACATATGATACTCAAACTAAAAGCTTGTGATGCTGCACAGACTCTCTGAACCGCGTTTTGATGAGCTGTGAGGATGGTGGGACCACACAGGGAGTCTTTTTGATTTGCGTGATACTGTCTTCATTAATGCAGAGACATGACTTCATCGCCTCGAAACGCCTGCGTTTGTGTGTTTTTTCTGACTTACTGGAACTCATGCATTCTCCCAGGAAATGGTAAGTACCTGATAAAATCACTGTCTTGTCAAGGTGCTTCAAAAGCAACATCTTAAACCTTCTTGTAGTCTTTGTGACTAACAGAAAAACTGATACTTTAGCGGCAGCACTTCAGCTTCGTTCCTGGCTGGGATGCCCGGTTCTGGTACCTTGCCATGGTCGCAGCGCTGACTCAGACTCTTTCAGCTGGTTTTACAAGAAGAATGAGCACAGTAAGGAAACCCGGCTATACGTTCAGGATAAGACAGGATTAAAACACTTCGGTAACACTCTAAAAGCAGACATTCTGGCAAATCGCTCCCTGTTGATCAATAACTTCACTGAGAAAAATGAAGGCATATACTGGTGTCAAAACTGTCATCAAGACATCTGCAAATCTACCAGCGTCATCAATGTGCAGAGAGGTATCAGCTGTTGTCATTAATCTAAAATGATCAAAGTTTCTCATTGATATTGTTCTACGCATATTAACGCACCGTTCCTTTTTCTTTTTTATTTCTTTTAGAAATTATGTATGAAATTCAAAAAACAATTTACATCCCTTCAGGCAGCTATTTCACCCAGACATGCCCAGGTGAATTTTCTACCTTTAAATGGACATTTGAAGCCAGTAATACGACCCAAAATAAATTAGAAAGAAGATCAGAAGCTGTCACTGTGACCACGAACAAGACCCTGTATACTGGACCTGTCCAAAACACAGATGCTGGGTATTACACCTGCTGGGCGAGCCGCTGTGATGGTCCGAGTCAAAAAGTCCTCACCATCAACTTATGTGTCATCACAGGTGAGGCTCTGATATTTCCACAAATTAGTATATTGGATAATAAAAAGTTTATGTTACGCTTTTTATTTGCTTTCGGACAGTTTACCAAAGGGCGGATTCTCCTCCTTCTTGTGCTGCGACATGCGATGTGGACTTAAATGATCTAACAGATAGTTCACGTCTTCTGATAAACAATCGGACATTATCAGTAGACATAGATCCATCTGGGTCCTTAATCTGTAATTTAACTGAGATCTTGGATGAGCACCTAACAACTACCAACAGCTACACATCATTAGTTGCTTTAAGCCCAACAATGGGTGGGTATTTTTCTTTTACAGATTTGAACATGTTTGTTGGTACCCCTGTTGAGAATGGATAAAAATCCCTTTGATAAATTAATCTCCTATTACTGTAGCATTAGCTAATAGTAAAACCTTTTCAAAATCTACCTTTGATTTGAGCGCATTTACGCAATTTGAAAGAAATCCTGTTAAGAAATAATTATTTCAAACACAATTCACCTTGGCATAATTGTTGTCCTAAAAATTCTATTAAAATAACTATCTAAAGTGTAATACTTTTTTTAATTTTAATTTAGCAGGTGTTGTTCTAGCAAGATATAATTAGAAACCACTGTTAGGACCCTCTAAAATTTTAGTTTTGTTTCTCGCTTTTCTCTTTAGTTTTGGGTCTTATTTTTCAGCGACTTCTTATGTTGGCCATTCCTGTTTATTTATGTTTACTTGTGTTCTGCTTTGTGATTGTTTTTGTCTCTTTATGTCTGTTTTTAATCAATATTCTCCCTTGTACTCCTTCATTCCTTATGACACTAACCCTAACCTTAAGGCAAATATTTACATAGCACATTTAACAAGGACAACATGGGAAAATAAAAACAGAATAAAAGCAAGATGGAATAAGATAAGATAAGATAGTCTTTATTGATCTCACAATGGAGAACTTCACTTGTCACATCGGCTCATACAAGAAAAATGTTGAAAAACTGAAACAAATTAAATCATGGGAAAATGGAAACTAAAAGCACATATTGATGATTTTAAAAACAGTTGAACTACAAAGTTTAACTAGAACAGCCATAGGCAGTCCTAAACAAATGTGTTTTTATTCTTGATTTAAAAGAACTTGGGCTTTCAGCACTTTTACAGTTTCCTGGAACTTTGTTCCAGATAGTAGTTATACTCCTTCGCTCTGTCATTCCCTGTTGGATTCTTTTTCTTTTCTGCATAGTCCTTGCTGTTGTGCTTCCTGATGATGGCATGTATCTCTTTCCACCGTACATATTCATACATTTTTCTTAGTGCTTAAATCACTTCCCTTGTGTAATGCTTGTCCCATGACTGCGTTGTGTCCTTCACCACGACTTTCATCATGACTTACTATGTCAAAGGAGGAAAATAGTGATACAACACAGAGGTCCACGTCTTTTTGCCACGGGCTATTTAGCGGGATGAGGACCCATATTTATTTTGCCACCAGGTAAAGTGAGCAGGATGATGACTGAGGTGAGAAAAATCCCTAAACTTCACTGTTGGAGAACTGCATAGAAGGATATTTTGGGGTCACCCCGTCTCCATAAAAACTATCAGACACAGTTTAAATGCCAAACAGGTGATTGTCAGCCATTAGAGCAAAAACATTTTTTTTTGTCTTGCTATCACAAATGTAAACATGTGGAGTTTGTTCAATTCTACCTGGATTTTAACTTAAAATGCGTGATTTGATCAAATGAGATAGATCCTTTCTGCAACAGTAGTCGTGGTCCTAATGTGGGCCTGGCAAAAGCAGTGGATGGACTATGTGGGGGAAACTCCTCACGCCACCAGTTAAGTAAAGTTGAGGATCTGGGATGCTGTGGGTCTGTTTCTTGTCCAAAGACCCTAAGAACCTTGTTTAGAGTGCATGGCATCAGGAACTTTTTTAATTACTGACATTTTAGATAATAATCTTGTGGACTCTACAAGTAAATGATCATTTTTGCTCCTTTTGTTGAGTAGATGTTGCAAAGATGTAATCATTCCACATTATAGCAACATTACTCCATGCATTAAGGATTATAATTATATTACTCCATGTGTATCGGCTAAACTTGGTATAACTTTAAGATGCATCTTATGAAACCCTGTGACATTTGAGACCAGCTTGTTAAATGGTTGCATGCTGGGAGCCAGACCTTACCAGAGACGCTGATTAACAAAGGATTGTTAACAAATGGAAGAGGAGTGATTGCATTGAAACCTTTGGATCTTGCCTGCTGGCGGTGGTCAGAGGGCCCGGTGGCACAGATCTATGGCAGCTTTACTTCTGTCAGTGTGCTCCAGGGCAGCTGTGGCTACTAACATAGCTCACAATCATCAGGGTGTGAATATATGTGTGAATGTGTGAATGACTGACTGTGATGTAAAGCGCTTTGAGGTTGTCGGACTTCATAAAGTGCTATACAAGTATAAGCCATTTACCATTTAACAAGCCGTCTTTGTAACAGACACTTCCTTGGGGCAAGTAGAAAGACCTGCATCATATCACACCCAGGCGACTGTCGTTTCTGTTTTTAGTAAGGCGAAAATTACAATTTCACCAACACTTATACAGGCTGAAAACATTTAGTACCATCAGCATACTAACGATCTGAAACAAAACACGCCTTCTGTGTGTGCTCTTTTGAAAGGTAATAGGACAAGACACATCAACGTCCTAAAGTGATTTGTACAATTATTAGCAGCAATAATCTCAATAATTTAGTTTTGATTTTGTGAAAAATTCTGTTATTTAAATAATTATTTACAAAATATGTCATTTAGATGGTGAATTATGTTATGTTATTTCTCAGCATGGATTGAATAAAAGATTCTGAAATTAAAAGTTGGATTTTTACAAAATATTTAGAGTGAGATAATGCCACGGCAAGAAAAGATTAATTTATTTAAAGGGTTTTTGCATGTCTTTCAGGCAGGGCTGGCAAACATGTCCATTTCTATATCTATCCATTTTAAGATTATGTGAATTATGTGAAAATGACTTCTTACTGAGTTTTTTATTCTTACAGGTGTTTCTAGGAAGGCTAAAAATTTTATGCCAATTGTTTATGGAGTATTGGCTGTCTTTATATTTTTGACTTTACTGGCATTTTTAAGTGGATGTTTCAAATCAAGAATACAAGCAGGTAAGTTTGCAGTTTTTTGTTAACTTCCGGTGTTTTTCTGCATGCGGTCTTGAAATAAATGCGCCCCCCAATTCTTATTTGGTTTCTGTCTTTTCTAAGCATTTCCTTTTCATCTCTCATGCTGTGGCTACACTGGTGAGGTAAGAACAGATGCAAAGGCGGGTTTGCAGTGAACTTTGTACAAGCTTGAAGTAGATTTGCAGTGGAAACGTAAACTGTTGTTTTGTTCACATTATCAAACTGTTTTTTTTTATTTCAAGCAGGAAGAAGAGGAGTCCACCGTAATTTATTCATCTGTTATCACCAGGACTCCTCCAAAACCAAGAAACCAACATACAGATGGCACCGACTGTGTTTACAGCGAATTAAAACTATAGAGGAAATTCCCCAGGTTAAAAAAAAACACTAAATGGAACAGTTGATGATTATCATTTTCATGCTGCCTATAGATTTAGACTATTTTTAATGAGTTTACCCACAATGAGTGTATCTTCCAGTTTTTAAACTACTGAATGATTAAGTTATATATCTCCAGCAGTCATTGGGCGAGAGGCAGGGTAGTCCATCACAGGGCAACATAGAGAGACAAAAGACAAACAACCAAACACACACAGATCCTGAAACAGGAAACAAAAAAATTGCTGTTCTGATTGGCTTATGCTGGTCATACAGCATGTGCATAAATATCCATTACTAACTCCTATAGTTATTCAGATTATCATTCATCAACATCTGAAGTTTGATTATTTTACTTTCACTTGGAAAACTACTTATTCATGCTACTTTCATTATCATATTTTTGTTGTCGTCGTCGTCATCATCATCATCATCATCATCATCATCATCATCATCATCATCATCATCATCGAGGGTTTTAAGGTTAACCTTTTTTACACATTGCTGCATTTAGTACATAATGTACACACTGTCCCAGTTTTGCTTTTGTTTTATATGTGACAAATTTAAACAAAGAAATGTATCTCATTTTAATTTTCATTGTTTATTATGTAAATATTATTGCACTAAAACAGCTATTGAGGTGGCTACAATGCAAACCTTATATCACTGCAAAGGAACGAGATATTTGATTAAAGATTTGCTGAGTAAACGAGCTGCATTACCTTATTACCTTATTATCTGTGACTCACAACGGACAACTACTTCATACAAACTTTGAATCTTCATCAGTTTTTTTTTTTAATCTCCTTTAAAGGCTATAATAAAAAAAACAAAAAACAGGTAACTCTTGTTCATTGCATGTGTGTTTGTTTGCTTGGCTTTCTTATGTGTCCTCTCAGCCGGAGTGGCCAAAAGAATTTTGAGTTGGCTTAATTGGTAAATTTAATTGAATTATAATTTGAATGTACATTTAAAATAAACTCCAAATATATAAGCTCTGTCATACTCAAATATTTGAGTTTCAGAACTCAAAAGAATTGTGGCAACTGATTGCCTTACTTTTTTTGATTACTGCTAACTTATTCGGGTTTACAGTGCAACACTCTCTGCCACATACACCTAAGAACAAAACTTCAACAATCCACTTCAAAAATATACCAGTCAGACAGGATTAAACACTCCCGCACGAGCCTCCAATATATGTTACGCCCCCTGGCTTAATCTACGGGATATACGGGACTAACGTAAAATGAGAAACTGAATTGAGGAGGCAGAATGGGGTAACCCTAACATTTTAAGTATTTGTTTTCTACCATTTTTAAGTTATTTACATTTCAGACTTAAACTTCAGGGAGAGCCCAGGCCAACATGAACAAAACAACCCTAATCAGAAAATAAAGAAAAACATACTAACACCAATAAAGCAAAAATAGTACAAACCTACAAAACTAACCTTATACCGAACAATCACGTAAACAGGAGAAAAATGGGGTTTAAACAAAAGGCAGCTCTCCCCTACAAAAGCAGTCTGACCAAGATTATGTTGAAACAATGACAAAGAAGGCATTTG